>NW_027637612.1:62500-93944 GCF_951216825.1 Electrona antarctica
CGTTGTTTACACCAGTATCACAGCGCCTGCTACAGGCCGTTGTTTACACCAGTATCACAGCGCCTGCTACAGGCCGTTGTTTACACCAGTATCACAGCGCCTGCTACAGGCCGTTGTTTACACCAGTATCACAGCGCCTGCTACAGGCCGTTGTTTACACCAGTATCACAGCGCCTGCTACAGGCCGTTGTTTACACCAGTATCACAGCGCCTGCTACAGGCCGTTGTTTACACCAGTATCACAGCGCCTGCTACAGGCCGTTGTTTACACCAGTATCACAGCGCCTGCTGTCAGCCGTTGTTTACACCAGTATCACAGCGCCTGCTGTCAGCCGTTGTTTACACCAGTATCACAGCGCCTGCTACAGGCCGTTGTTTACACCAGTATCACAGCGCCTGCTACTGTCGGCCGTTGTTTACACCAGTATCACAGCGCCTGCTGTCAGCCGTTGTTTACACCAGTATCACAGCGCCTGCTACAGGCCGTTGTTTACACCAGTATCACAGCGCCTGCTACTGTCGGCCGTTGTTTACACCAGTATCACAGCGCCTGCTACAGGCCGTTGTTTACACCAGTATCACAGCGCCTGCTACAGGCCGTTGTTTACACCAGAAACGACAGTCATTGCGCCGATTTGGAGATACAGGCATTTGAACGCGGGTCATCAAAAATTCAAAATGGCCACGGCCGCTGTCCCACTTGGACTGTTGTTGTGCTATCGAACGGTAGCTAACGATACGGTCGGATCAAAACATGGATTAAAGAATATAAACCCCTGGATAACGTATAGCTACGTTTTTGGCAGTCTGGACGATTAATTTAACAGCGTCTTCTACGGTTCTGGCGCGCTGCGTGGTAAATAACCCAGGGGGTGAGCAGAGGGACGTTTCTCTGGCGCGCTGCGTGGTAAATAACCCAGGGGGTGAGCAGAGGGACGGTTCTACGGTTCTGGCGCTGCGCTGCGTGGTAAACAACCCAGGGGGTGAGCAGAGGGACGTTTCTCTGGGGAGAAATCCCGCTACGCTTGTTCGTGAGCTCATTATCTGTCGTGAAATGTTGTTCAAGACCTAAAGAATATTTTAGCGCGTTTAGAAAAATATGTTGCAATGCTCTGTAATAACAATCCTTTCTTGCCATTTGTAAATAATTAGTCTACAGACAAAAATACATACGGAAAAAACATGTGTTATTGGGAATTAATTTGTGCATTATTAATAAACCAGTCAAAGAACGAATAAGGAAATGAGCAGCAAGACATGGACCAAACAACAACAACAACATGAAACAAATGTATATAATGAATAAATTAATTCAACAGTTTCTGCCACTTTCTATTTTCTAATAGCTGGAAAGGAGAGGTTATGTAGAGCAGTTGTTTTTCAACCAGTGGTCCTTGAGGGGGTTCCAGGTGGTCCCCATGTGGTCCGGGGACCACCAGTGGTCCTTGAGGGGGTTCCAGCTGGGGGTTCTAAATGATAGAGAGTTGGTAACCAAATGGACCCTTATCGAACTCTTGAGAGGGTAAGGTCTCAAGAGTTAAATTATTGTTAAAACATCTCTATTGCATAATTTACAAGAAGTCCGATTAGATAATATTGTAGAAGAATTGTTATTTTGGTCAACGTGTGCCTGTTATCTCATCTGTTCTCTCTCGGGCAGAGACGACGCACTCCGATCAAATGCTGATCGTAGCGATATGCGGCCGATCAACGCGAGACTGGTGACATATTGAAGCTGTGCCACAGCGCACATGTAAACACAACCTAACAGGACTACAACTCTAAACTATTATGCAGATATCAGATTTTGGGTTCATTGTTTCTGCTTGAGAGAGACCAGATTGAGGTAGGAGGAGGGTGTGAACTCAATACTGCCGCCATCTGGCGGAGTCAGGTTAGGTCCGTGGCTCAAATGCTGAATAAATAATGGGCATTGATGTCTTAGAGTATTTCTCCTCCATCCACTTGCATTAAGTTGCTCAAAAGCGCATGAGGCGATTTCACTCCTCCTTCCGGGTAGGAACAGAGTGCATTCTGGGATGGATTGGGCCAAATCGTGAACGTGCTGGCCGTTGACTATCATTGCACTATCATTGTACACGTGTCATCATGAACGTGCACAATGATAGTCAACGGACCAGCATTGGCCCCAAGCTGCAATACCAAATCCGGCCACTATGTCCATTTCGCCTCAGGGTTTCCTCCGGGTGTCGTCTCTATTAATATATACTCTAAGCTTGATGTGAAAGTGGTTGAAAGCCACTGATGTATAATAAAGAAAGGTATACGTCGATAAATGAATACTTATGTCCACGTACACGCGCTCTGAGGTCACCTGATCACATGGTTCCCATGATGGAACATATAAAAAACTATAGATTGATTTGGCAATTAAAAATGACTGTCAACAGTTACATACAAAATGAATAAATAAACCTAGAAACAATTAAGTTAATAAATAATGAATAAATAAAGAATCTTTGTCTCTATGTCATATCGAGTCTTTTTTTGTTGTTGTTATGTCGACAGTCCTCATTGGCTGGGAGGCCGTTTCTATAGTCCTCATTAGCTGGGAGGCTGTGTCGACAGTCCTCATTGGCTGGGAGGCCGTTTCTATAGTCCTCATTAGCTGGGAGGCTGTGTCGACAGTCCTCATTGGCTGGGAGGCTGTTTCTACTACGGTCCTCATTGGCTGGGAGGCTGTGTCTACGCAGAGTAATCTAGTAAGAGAGTTGCGACACTAGCGTTGACTCCCATTGTAACAATGGAATGCGGAAGTGCTCATTCTATCTCAATGGGATAGTTCCAGCCATAGGAGCAATGTTTGGAACTATAGCCCATAGGGCACCCCACTTTGTCTCAATGGGATAGTTCCAATGTTTGGAACTATAGCCCATAGCCACCCGCTTTGTCTCAATGGGATAGTTCCAATGTGTGGAACTATAGCCCATAGGCACCCGCTTTGTCTCAATGGGATAGTTCCAATGTTTGGAACTATAGCCCATAGCCACCCGCTTTGTCTCAATGGGATAGTTCCAATGTGTGGAACTATAGCCCATAGCCACCCGATTTGTCTCAATGGGATAGTTCCAATGTGTGGAACTATAGCCCATAGCCACCCGCTTTGTCTCAATGGGATAGTTCCAATGTGTGGAACTATAGCCCATAGGCACCCGCTTTGCGGCGAGATCAAAGCGTGTCGCTACTCTCCTACTCTACACTCTGTGTCTACGGTCCTGATCGGCTGGGAGGCCGTGTGGACAGTCCTCATTGGCTGGGAGGCCACGTCGACAGTCCCCATTGGCCGGGAGGCTGCGTCTACGGTCCTCATTAGCTGGGAGACTGTTTCTACAGTCCTCATTGGCTGGGAGGCTGCGTGTGTCTACAGTCCTCATTGGCTGGGAGGCTGTTTTGTCGACAGTCCTCATTGGCTGGGAGGCTGCGTGCGTCTACAGTCCTCATTGGCTGGGAGGCTGTGTAGTCCATAGACTTATACTCCTAATGATAATCCACTCCCTCTGTCCCGCCGTGACCACGATGCGAACGCACTCGATGTCGAAGGCGATCTTGTGGTCGACGTCCTGGACCTCGATGTTCCCGTTCTTAAACTCGCCCAACGTGATGTACGACGAGCACTGTTTCCCCTTCTTGGTCCCGACCACTTTCTCCCCGACCTCCAGCGCCCCGTGGTGGAGCACGTCGTTCTGGCGGTCGTCGGAGCCCGTGACGATCTTTATCTTGCTGATCCTGGTCGAGCGGTTGAACACGATGACGAAGAAGTCCCCCGTGGACGGGGGCTTCCCCCAGAAGTACTCGTCGGCGCTGCTGTAGGCCTTGGTGGCGTCGTAGCTCTCGAAGACGTTGATGTTGGTGTGCAGGCTGGCGGGGGGGTTGTCGGGGATGTCCACGGAGTCCTCCTCGAAGTCGTCGTCCTTCAGCTTGTTCTCGGCGCCGCGGTACGACGAGTAGTAGCCCATGTGCTGGAACAGCGAGGGCTTGAAGCGCATCACGTCCTTCTGCGCCAGCAGGCCGCGGAAGTGGATGAGGAGCCAGTCGCACGGCATCTCCTGGTAGAACATGAGCAGGAAGCGGGCCAGCCGCGGCAGGTCCCGCGAGTGGTAGAGCTTCCCGATGTAGCCCAACTTGGAGAACTCCAGCATCACCCAGTAGGAGCCGTCCCGCGACGCGATGACCTAGATATAGCATTTGATACATTGACTTATAGCATGTTACGTAGACAGCACTAGAATTGCATTGTATGTAGTCATAGCACTTCATATGTATAGCACAGTATAGTATATATGTATAGTTTATATGTATAGTTTCATTATATAGATGATAACTTTTTATGTATGTGATGTACTGCCATGCTTTTTGTTATTGCCTAATGTAAATCGCTCTGGATTAAGAGCGTCTGCTAAATGCCTAAATTGTAAATTGTAAATTGTTAAATTGTAAATTGTAAACTGTAAACTGTAAACTGTAAATTGTTAAATTGTTAAATTGTTAAATTGTAAATTGTAAATTGTAAATTTGTAAATTGTAAATTGCAGGACCTTCTTCAGCGCCGTGAGGAAGTTCCGGGAGCAGCGCACGTCGTCCTCCAGCATCACGTAGAAGTGGGACAGGTTGGTGCAGAAGTCCAGCAGGAAGGCGTAGTCTACGTTCTGCTTGGAGCGGAAGCGGACGCGGTCCTCGGGGTCGCCGTAGTTCCTCTTCAGGCCGTCCAGCGATGGGTAGAACTCCTCGGGGGCGTGGATCACCAGGAGGCGCCCGGCGATGACGTGATGGGCGAACTTCCGGGTGATCTCCTGCACCAGGCCCTCGCACCACGCCATGTCGAAGTCCGCCAGGTGCACAACGACCACGATCTCCTTCAGCTCCTCGTAGCTGGACTGGTCGAAGATGGACTTGATGGTCTCCAGGAGGTAGTTCCCCCGTTTCCTCTTGACCGACGACAGGCCGATGGTGAGGTACTCTGAGACAACAACAACATAATGATTAAATATGTTTCCTCTTGACCGACGACAGGCCGAAGACCCCCAAAACTAGATGTAGCATCGACCCCCATCTGAAAACATGTTGTTCCAGAGACCCCTCAGAAGCAAAGATTTGAGTTAAAAACTCGCTCTGAAAGAATATATATTCAAAGATTTCAGGCACATTTTCACGAATTTTCAAAATGTAGCTATTTTTCAACGGCTAAAGTATAACATAATGCTTAAAACACCAACAGGGTTTTCCTGCCCAAAATGGGTTAACTTACTCTTGCGGTTCAGGGGGGTCCCGGCGAGGTACCGATAGGTGACGTTGATGCTTCCAGAGAAGTTGGTGAGGTCCCGGAAGGTGGGGGCGTAGCGCTCCGTGCTGGGTGGGGGGTGCGCCGACGCTTCCCTCAGCTGACGTTTGTCCTCGTCCTGCAGCGCGTCGCACGGCAACGACAAGAAAAAAACACACACACTTGTTTCGTGAGCTCGTTATCGGTCAGGAAATAATGTTGTTCAAAGGAATCGTGACATTAAAAAAATTAATTTTTCTTGTTTTTTTTAGCTCAGTTGCACACCCAAAAAACCTGGACTTTTTAACATTCAGTAGATTTTCTGTGTTCTGGGGTTTTCTGGCTCAAACAAATGTATATAATTAATCATTTCAACAGTTCAGTTTCTCAGTTCTGCAGTTGTTTTTCAACCAGTGGTCCTTGAGGGGGTTCCAGGTGGTCCCCATGCAGCTAAATGATGGAGAGTTGGTAACCAAATGGACCCTGATAGATCTTTAACTCTTGAGAGCGAAAAATTAAACCTATACAGGTCCATTTGCCCCCCCGCCATTAGGGGGGCATTGAGGGGCAATGCCCACCCAGCCAGATTGGACTTTGTGCCCAATCTGGCTTGAGAAAACAGGCTTGAAAGGTTCACTTCTGTGGACTCTAACATTACACCTAGATACATGTTTAAGCATTTATTTCATATTTACATGTCTTCTGTGGACTCTAACATTACACCTAGATACATGTTTAAGCATTTATTTCATATTTACATGTCTTCTGTGGACTCTAACATTACACCTAGCTACATGTTTAAGCATTTATTTCATATTTACATGTCTTCTGTGGACTCTAACATTACACCTAGCTACATGTTTAAGCATTTATTTCATATTTACATGTCTCCTGTGGACTCTAACATTACACCTAGCTACATGTTTAAGCATTCATTTCATATTTACATGTCTTCTGTGGACTCTAACATTACACCTAGCTACATGTTTAAGCATTTATTTCATATTTACATGTCTTCTGTGGTCTCTAACATTACACCTAGCTACATGTTTAAGCATTTATTTCATATTTACATGTCTCCTGTGGACTCTAACATTACACCTAGCTACATGTTTAAGCATTTATTTCATATTTACATGTCTCCTGTGGACTCTAACATTACACCTAGCTACATGTTTAAGCATTTATTTCATATTTACATGTCTTCTGTGGACTCTAACATTACACCTATAGCTACATGTTTAAGCATTTATTTCATATTTACATGTCTTCTGTGGTCTCTAACATTACACCTAGCTACATGTTTAAGCATTTATTTCATATTTACATGTCTTCTGTGGACTCTAACATTACACCTAGCTACATGTTTAAGCATTTATTTCATATTTACATGTCTTCTGTGGACTCTAACATTACACCTAGCTACATGTTTAAGCATTTATTTCATATTTACATGTCTCCTGTGGACTCTAACATTACACCTAGCTACATGTTTAAGCATTAATTTCATATTTACATGTCTTCTGTGGACTCTAACATTACACCTAGCTACATGTTTAAGCATTTATTTCATATTTACACGTCTTCTGTGGACTCTAACATTACACCTAGCTACATGTTTAAGCATTTATTTCATATTTACATGTCTCCTGCATGTGGACTCTAACATTACACCTATAGCTACATGTTTAAGCATTTATTTCATATTTACATGTCTCCTGTGGACTCTAACATTACACCTAGCTACATGTTTAAGCATTTATTTCATATTTACATGTCTCCTGCATGTGGACTCTAACATTACACCTATAGCTACATGTTTAAGCATTTATTTCATATTTACATGTCTCCTGTGGACTCTAACATTACACCTAGCTACATGTTTAAGCATTTATTTCATATTTACATGTCTCCTGTGGACTCTAACATTACACCTAGCTACATGTTTAAGCATTTATTTCATATTTACATGTCTCCTGTGGACTCTAACATTACACCTAGCTACATGTTTAAGCATTTATTTCATATTTACATGTCTCCTGTGGACTCTGACATTACACCTAGCTACATGTTTAAGCATTTATTTCATATTTACATGTCGATTTCAGCTCTGACACTTATTTCAGACATGCTCTAGTATGTGAAGAGTCTGCCTGTGCTATTAACTCATTTTTGAAAAGCTGGATTTTGCACGATGGCAGGCTCTCAGTCAAACAAACAAAATGCCCTCTTTGGAAAAACAATTATGCCCCCCTGCTGATTGGAGCCTGGAGCCGCCCGGCACCGTCTGGGACATGTTAATGACATGGAGGAGAAGCCTGGAGCCGCCCGGCACCGTCTGGGACATGTTAATGACATGGAGGAGAGGCCTGGAGCCGCCCGGCACCGTCTGGGACATGTTAATGACATGGAGGAGAGGCCTGGAGCCGCCCGGCACCGTCTGGGACATGTTAATGACATGGAGGAGAGGCCTGGAGCCGCCCGGCACCGTCTGGGACATGTTAATGACATGGAGGAGAGGCCTGGAGCCGCCCGGCACCGTCTGGGACATGTTAATGACATGGAGGAGAGGCCTGGAGCGGCCCGGCACCGTCTGGGACATGTTAATGACATGGAGGAGAGGCCTGGAGCGGCCTGTCTGTCACCGTCTGGGACATGTTAATGACATGGAGGAGAGGCCTGGAGCGGCCTGTCTGTCACCGGCCGTGCACGTCCAAACTCCCTCACTCCAATGCAGCTATTTTGCAGCTATTTATTATTATTGAATTCATGTTTCACAGGTTCACGATGTCGTTCACTAATATATCTTGTTGTATATTAAAAACGAATAAAGACTTTAATAGTTTAATATACAACTATAACGACACACATCAGTGACAGTTGGGCTGGCAAGTATGTGTGTGTGTGCGTGTGCGTGTGCGTGTGTGTGTATAATAGTATAGTATGCATAGTTTATATATATATATATAGTTTCATTATATAGATACTCCACTGTTACGTTCTTAGCTTACGCATGTTCCATGATAACTACTTTTTATGTATGTGATGTATTGCCATGCTTTTTTGTTCTTGCTTAATATAAATTGCTCTGGATTAAGAGCGTCTGCTAAATGCCTGAATTGTAAATTGTGTGTGTGTGTGTGTGTGTGTGTGTGTGTGTGTGTGTGTGTGTGTGTGTGTGTGTGTGTGTGTGTGTGGGGAGGGGGGGACTTTTTAAAATAATGTTTAAAGTGGTTCAAAGCTAATACTGATGTGTTCCAGGTCTTTAATGTGTTATCAAAAACAAACACATTGTTAGCACTGCAACGCTGTTGGAACATCCTGCTCTGCCATCTTGGATCGCTGTATTTTTAATACGACTGTATTAAACCATCCTATTAAAGCATCAGTTCTTGACAGTTCTGAGACAAAAGGAAACATTCCAAAGCCTTCGAGGCATAACAAGTAAACACACTTAGATAGAAACAGAGAGAGAAAATATGAACTCTTAATAATTTAACCCATTTAGATCTGAGGCCGATTGTAAAGAAAATGTCTTCTAAAATCCTAAGTTTTCTGAAAAACCTCTGTTTCTATAAGTCAGCGGTGCTCAACCTTTTTCATGTCAAGAACCCCCAGAATGTTCTGTATTTGCTCGAGGACCCCCATCTGAAAATATGTTGTTCCAGGGACACCCCCCCCCCCTCCCCAAAAGCAAAAAATTGAGTTAAAAACGTTCGCCCTGAAAGAATATATATCCAATGATTTGCGCCACATTTTCAAGATTTTTCAAAAGAAATAACAGATCTACAAGTTCATAGCGTGGCACTTGGTGCCACACTACGAACTTGTAGATATGATATTTGTTCAATTGCTAAAGTATAACATAATGCTTAAAACACCAAAAGGGGTTCCCGTCCTGAACGCGTTAAACAACAAATACAGAACGTTGCCACAAATACAGAACGTTGCCATGATCACCACGTCTTCACGCCAGCATGAATAAGACATGATTTACACTTGGGTCCACAGTCATAAAACTTTAAACATGTTTCCTTTGAAAACAAGAATCCTATGAAAGGGACAACATGGATGTTATTTACCAATACAAGGATATCTCTGGTTGCACATGCATACTGGGTCACATGCCTACTGGGTCACATGCCTACTGGGTCACATGCATACTGGGTCACATGCATACTGGGTCACATACATACTGGGTCACATGCATACTGGGTCACATACATACTGGGTCACATACATACTGGGTCACATGCATACTGGGTCACATGCATACTGGGTCACATGCATACTGGGTCACATACATACTGGGTCACATACTGGGTCACATGCATACTGGGTCACATGCATACTGGGTCACATGCATACTGGGTCACATGCATACTGGGTCACATGCCTACTGGGTCACATGCCTACTGGGTCACATGCCTACTGGGTCACATGCATACTGGGTCACATGCATACTGGGTCACATGCCTACTGGGTCACATGCATACTGGGTCACATGCATACTGGGTCACATGCATACTGGGTCACATACATACTGGGTCACATACATACTGGGTCACATACATACTGGGTCACATACATACTGGGTCACATACATACTGGGTCACAGGCATACTGGGTCACATACATACTGGGTCACATACATACTGGGTCACATACTGGGTCACATGCATACTGGGTCACATGCATACTGGGTCACATGCATACTGGGTCACATGCATACTGGGTCACATGCATACTGGGTCACATGCATACTGGGTCACATGCATACTGGGTCACATGCATACTGGGTCACATGCATACTGGGTCACATACATACTGGGTCACATGCATACTGGGTCACATGCATACTGGGTCACATGCATACTGGGTCACATGCATACTGGGTCACATACATACTGGGTCACATACATACTGGGTCACATGCATACTGGGTCACATGCATACTGGGTCACATACATACTGGGTCACATACTGGGTCACATGCATACTGGGTCACATACTGGGTCACATACATACTGGGTCACATACATACTGGGTCACATGCATACTGGGTCACATACATACTGGGTCACATACTGGGTCACATGCATACTGGGTCACATGCATACTGGGTCACATACTGGGTCACATGCATACTGGGTCACATGCATACTGGGTCACATGCATACTGGGTCACATGCATACTGGGTCACATGCATACTGGGTCACATGCATACTGGGTCACATGCATACTGGGTCACATGTATACTGGGTCACATACATACTGGGTCACAGGCATACTGGGTCACATACATACTGGGCCACATGCATACTGGGCCACATGCATACTGGGTCACATACTGGGTCACATACATACTGGGTCACAGGCATACTGGGTCACATACATACTGGGCCACATGCATACTGGGTCACATGCATACTGGGTCACAGGCATACTGGGTCACATACATACTGGGTCACAGGCATACTGGGTCACATGCATACTGGGTCACATGCCTACTAGGTCACAGGCATACTGGGTCACATGCATACTGGGTCACATGCATACTGGGTCACATGCATACTGGGTCACATGCATACTGGGTCACATACATACTGGGTCACATGCACACTGGGTCACATGCATACTGGGTCACATGCATACTGGGTCACATACTGGGTCACATACTGGGTCACATACTGGGTCACATACATACTGGGTCACATGCATACTGGGTCACATGCATACTGGGTCACATACTGGGTCACATGCATACTGGGTCACATACTGGGTCACATGCATACTGGGTCACATACTGGGTCACATGCATACTGGGTCACATGCATACTGGGTCACATGCATACTGGGTCACAGGCATACTGGGTCACATGCATACTGGGTCACATGCCTACTGGGTCACAGGCATACTGGGTCACATGCATACTGGGTCACATGCATACTGGGTCACATGCATACTGGGTCACATACTGGGTCACATGCATACTGGGTCACATACATACTGGGTCACATGCATACTGGGTCACATGCATACTGGGTCACATGCATACTGGGTCACATGCATACTGGGTCACATGCATACTGGGTCACATGCATACTGGGTCACATACTGGGTCACATGCATACTGGGTCACATACTGGGTCACATGCCTACTGGGTCACATGCATACTGGGTCACATGCATACTGGGTCACATGCATACTGGGTCACATACTGGGTCACATACATACTGGGTCACATGCATACTGGGTCACATACATACTGGGTCACATGCATACTGGGTCACATGCATACTGGGTCACATGCATACTGGGTCACATGCATACTGGGTCACATGCATACTGGGTCACATGCCTACTGGGTCACAGGCATACTGGGTCACATACATACTGGGTCACATACTGGGTCACATACATACTGGGTCACATGCATACTGGGTCACATGCATACTGGGTCACATGCATACTGGGTCACATGCATACTGGGTCACATACTGGGTCACATGCATACTGGGTCACATGCATACTGGGTCACATGTATACTGGGTCACATGCATACTGGGTCACATACATACTGGGTCACATGCATACTGGGTCACATGCATACTGGGTCACATGCATACTGGGTCACATACATACTGGGTCACATGCATACTGGGTCACATACTGGGTCACATACATACTGGGTCACATGCACACTGGGTCACATGCATACTGGGTCACATGCATACTGGGTCACATGCATACTGGGTCACATGCATACTGGGTCACATGCATACTGGGTCACATGCATACTGGGTCACATACATACTGGGTCACATGCATACTGGGTCACATGCATACTGGGTCACATGCATACTGGGTCACATGCATACTGGGTCACATGCATACTGGGTCACATACATACTGGGTCACATACATACTGGGTCACATGCATACTGGGTCACATGCATACTGGGTCACATGCTGGGTCACATACTGGGTCACATACATACTGGGTCACATACATACTGGGTCACATGCATACTGGGTCACATGCATACTGGGTCACATGCATACTGGGTCACATGCATACTGGGTCACATACATACTGGGTCACATACTGGGCCACATGCATACTGGGCCACATGCATACTGGGTCACATGCATACTGGGTCACATACTGGGTCACATACATACTGGGTCACATGCATACTGGGTCACATACTGGGTCACATACATACTGGGTCACATACTGGGTCACATACATACTGGGTCACATGCATACTGGGTCACATACTGGGTCACATACATACTGGGTCACATACTGGGTCACATACATACTGGGTCACATACTGGGTCACATACATACTGGGTCACATACTGGGTCACATGCATACTGGGTCACATACTGGGTCACATAAATACTGGGTCACATACTGGGTCACATACATACTGGGTCACATACTGGGTCACATGCATACTGGGTCACATACTGGGTCACATGCCTACTGGGTCACATGCATACTGGGTCACATGCATACTGGGTCACATGCATACTGGGTCACATACTGGGTCACATACATACTGGGTCACATGCATACTGGGTCACATGCATACTGGGTCACATGCATACTGGGTCACATGCCTACTGGGTCACAGGCATACTGGGTCACATGCATACTGGGTCACATGCATACTGGGTCACATGCATACTGGGTCACATGCCTACTGGGTCACATGCATACTGGGTCACATGCATACTGGGTCACATGCATACTGGGTCACATGCATACTGGGTCACATGCATACTGGGTCACAGGCCTACTGGGTCACATGCATACTGGGTCACATGCATACTGGGTCACATGCATACTGGGTCACATGCATACTGGGTCACATGCATACTGGGTCACATGCATACTGGGTCACATGCATACTGGGTCACATGCATACTGGGTCACATACATACTGGGTCACATGCATACTGGGTCACATGCATACTGGGTCACATACATACTGGGTCACATGCATACTGGGTCACATACATACTGGGTCACATACATACTGGGTCACATGCATACTGGGTCACATGCATACTGGGTCACATACATACTGGGTCACATGCCTACTGGGTCACATGCATACTGGGTCACATGCCTACTGGGTCACATGCATACTGGGTCACATGCCTACTGGGTCACATGCATACTGGGTCACATGCATACTGGGTCACATGCATACTGGGTCACATGCATACTGGGTCACATGCATACTGGGTCACATGCATACTGGGTCACATGCATACTGGGTCACATACATACTGGGTCACATGCATACTGGGTCACATACATACTGGGTCACATACATACTGGGTCACATACATACTGGGTCACATGCATACTGGGTCACATGCATACTGGGTCACATACTGGGTCACATGCATACTGGGTCACATGCCTACTGGGTCACATACTGGGCCACATGCATACTGGGTCACATGCATACTGGGTCACATGCCTACTGGGTCACATACTGGGCCACATGCATACTGGGTCACATGCATACTGGGTCACATGCATACTGGGTCACATGCATACTGGGTCACATGCATACTGGGTCACATGCATACTGGGTCACATGCCTTTTAGGGGAACAAATAATGAATTAGAACCGGGAACTTGACCTAAAAATAAGGGAAAAAAGGAACAAAAGCAAACAACCCATTCAACAATAAACTGACACTTTTATCTCCTGCAGAGGAAAATATGAGTCTGTTTTATGCATGTTCATTTTTCTGGCAAACATCTGATTGGCCAGTCAGAATACAGTGTCCTGACCAGTCAGAATACAGTGTCCTGACCAGTCAGAATACAGTGTCCTGACCAGTCAGAATACAGTGTCCTGGATCAGTCTGACTATATCCAGGACACTGTATTGTTAGTACAAACACAATACAGTGCCTGCCTATACTCACAAGGCGATAGTACTACATGTTACAGCCCTAGTGTCTATATATACTCACTAGGACATATCTGTCCTAGTGCCTATAGATCATACATGGGCAACTGTCGGCCCGGGGGCCACATGCGTCCACCACCTTCACTTAATGTGGCTTAATATTGGAATACTTATTATTATTCAATATTATTATTGAACATTGTTACAATTCTAAACATACAAACATGACCCGCTTTAATTACTTCAGTCAGCAATGGCTAGTATTAAAATGTTAGTATTTTATATGTCCAATGTTTTTGCATTTAAGTTCATAAGTATAACAATTAAAAATGTAACTTTTCAGGATTCCAATTCAAAAATAGCAAAAAAATAAAACCCAAAATATTCAGGATTTCAATTCAAATATAGCAAATTCAATAGGCCTATAGCAAAAACAGCAGATCTACAAGCTCTGAGCTTGTAGATCGGCTATTTTGGCTACGAAAATATGTGGCCCTCTGGAGTGACCGTGGAACTATAGTGGCCCCTAGCCATCGTCAAAGTTGCCCACCCCTGATATAGATACTCACAAGGACGTATCCATCCTAGTGTCCTAGTGTCTTAGTATAGATACTCACAAGGACGTATCCATCCTAGTGTCTTAGTATAGATACTCACAAGGACGTATCCATAGTGTCCTAGTGTCTTAGTATAGATACTCACAAGGACGTATCCGTCCTAGTGTCCTAGTGTCTTAGTATAGATACTCACAAGGACGTATCCATCCTAGTGTCCTAGTGTCTTAGTATAGATACTCACAAGGACGTATCCGTCCTAGTGTCCTAGTGTCTTAGTATATGTACATCTTTCTAGCATTCTGTGGTTGTCACACTTTACTATAGGTAGAAGACACCTAATTTGAGAACTCGGAAGAGCAGTAGCTAATATTCACGCCAATCATACTTTAGGACTACAGAGTGTATTTATAACTTTTATTATCAATTCATTGGTTTCAACAAACATTTAGTTAACACATCTATAAATGGCTTATCTGCACAGACTGTCTGGTTTTAGATAAGTATGGTAACAGATTAATTGAGCTATTAAAGACAGTGAAAAGTGTCTATCATAACCAATTATAGTAGTCTTAATTGACAGATGTTAGTGTCAGATATGGCTTAGTGGCATAGATTATATGCTGGTGGCATAGGCATAGGCATAGATTTTAAACCTGAAATAGATATAGAAACACAAGAATATACATTTGTTACATTCCCATATACGTTCTAATCATTTGTATTTAACAGAGATAGTAGGCAGAGTATAAAACAGTAATTACCAGTTCCCCATCAGAGTCTCTCTTCTCCAGGTTTCTGGAGAGGCATGGATTCATCCTTGGTTGCTGAATCTAACCTATTGAAACTGGCGCAAGGCCATTTAAACCCTCTGTTTCCTTAGACCTGCCCTGTGGGCAGGTTCACATCAGCTAACATTCAATTGGTTGCTGAGCACCATGGCCTTACTATTGGTTGAAAGACCAGGAAGTATTACAACTGACATGTGCTTTGACAGTGGAGACAATGAGGTGCTATCTCTCTCCATCTATACAGTCTGGAGGAAATAGTGGTCCTGTTGTTGACTTCAGCTATTCATGGCAGTTTGCCCCCTCTCTTATTTAGGGTTTTAACACATTAGTCATTTACATTCCTTTTAGCATTGGGATTACATATCCACCTTTAGATAAATGCAGACATAATGTTTTATAGTTGGACACAGTCATTGGGTTAGTAATGCTGACTAGTGGCTCTTGGTTACCCAAGTGGTGGCTCTTATCAGAGCTCCCCCGCTGTGCTCTGGCCTGTTTCTGACATTCCCTTAGAGGGAGACGGAGGTGTCACATTTCACACCTTCCTGTTAACTTAGCCTGCTTTGGGGTGAAAGGCTCTCCGACCATAGTTATAGTACTAAAATTATTGAAGTTTACACAGTGCATATTTATTAATAGAAACCAAACGCTGATTACCATATCCAGCGGAACACCTCCCGCCAAAACTAATCTATAACTTATAGAGTGGTTTTCCGATATCCGTTATGCCGGTTTGGTTCAACACATAATTGACTATATGTGCCGGGAGAGGGTTCGATAAACACAAAATTATAATTAGCTTAACATGCCTTTGAACTGACTGGTTAAGGAATTATAATATTGTTCTTTGTTTTATCTTTTCAGAATTAGTTTCTCATTTTAAGGTTCCTGTTTGTTTCCTTACTTGTAATTCTGTTATTATTTGATTCCACTTTGTTCAAACAAATACCTTGACTTGTGATATCTTCGTGGATCACTATTTTAATTTGTTATTATCTAACATCCCATACTGTTAAATAAAGTCAACCTGTTAAGATTATTACTTTTTAGAAGCAGGTTGGTTCCTGCCATTTATTACCCCTCATAAACTTGCTTGGTCCTGAGCAGATTGGAGATAAGATTTCACAAGGGTTCTGGTTACTTTACTGTCTTTTTCGTAAAAGCCCTTGGATTTTGTGTGTTTTAGTAACTAATGTGTAATTTAGCATGGCACTTCGATTTGGTCACCTTAGGGTTTTTTAGGCAATGATTTCAAACTGGCCTGCAAACACAAAGTCATCACATTTCAAACATTGATACTACACACTATTTGCCCCTGTCATTCATTGCCCCTTAATAGGAGGTGTCATTGACATGGGCTGTCAGTTTGTGTGTGGCAACGAAGTAAGTCACAATTCACACCTTCCACCCAGGCTTTTCCCTTGCTGGAAAGGAAGAATTAACATTATTTTATACCACACATTCATTTACCATTTTACCCTAGTTATGAGTTACTTTTCCTTTCTGGTTTGTACTCGTTAACCGGGGAATGTTTATGTATTCTGTAATGTTAACTTGTAATACAATTCACTATCACACAACTGTTTAAAACACAATTTCCCATCTTACATTTTGCAATGGGTCCCACTGGAGGCCCCCCTCCCTGTGTTAGGGGGGGGGGGGGATGTGTGTGTGTGTGTGTGTGTGTGTGCGCGTGCTCCCCCAATTGTCAACACTCTTCCTGGCGGCCATCTTCTGGGCTGCTGGTGTTGGGGGGGGGGGGATTGGTGCGCATCCGTCATTCATTCATGACGTAATTGGCATTGACTGCATCTTTTCATTTTAACTTTCCCTCTGCCATCGGTGCCATCGGCAGGTTTTATTGTGACCTTACCGATGGCTGCAGGGCTTGTGATGGAGAGCGCTGCTTTGCAAAGCTTTTCCCAGCTTCCACGTGGTTTGGCTGTGGGCGGTCCCCCCAGCTGACCACCTTTACCCTCGCCGGACGGGAGGGGATACGTTGTGGTGGTCGCTGTTGTGGGGTGGACTACTGCAGTGGTTGCTGGCATGGGTAGGCATAGCAGGGCGATCGTCGCAGACTCCGCCCTGGTGAAACTCAAGGGCTTACGCCTTGACAGGGTGGATTCTGTGGGGTCTGGTGTCAGGCCACTGCTTGCACTGGTGTCATCTCGCCCTTCTGAGGCGAGGGATTGCTGTGGCGTGTGCTGTGTCTCGTTTCCCACGTCGGACACTGGGCCTTGTGCCGTGTCCAGTCGCTCCTTAGTGACTGTCGCTTGCACGGCTGGAGAGGGCGTGGATGGTTCCGCGTGGTCACCGCAGGTCTCATGCTCCTCCGGTGCTGGTTCTGCTGACTTGGCGTAGTCTTCTGGTAGGACACAGCAGGTTCCCTGCCGTTCTGGTGCCCCGTTGGGAGCCTGGTTGACCTCCGCTGACGTAGTGGCGGGCCCCCCTGGGGCTCGCTGGGTGACGTCATCTGTTGGGGTGAGAGGGCGGTCAGGCGTCTGTCGCCTTCCGTCCGTTTCCTCCCCCGCTGGTCCGGAGGTGACGTCTCCGGTGTCGTCTTCCTTGACCCCGCTGACCTCCTGGATCCTTTGTGTTAGTAGGTCTACTTTTATTAGCCCTATCTGGCCTATTTCTGGTGCGGCTTGCAGGTTAAGCCTGTCTCTCGCTAGAACAAGCTTTTTATAGTCAGAGAGCATTTGAATTGACCTTTTCGGACTTATTAAGGATTTGGTGTCCTGTAATATTAAATTCAAAACGTTGAGAGCTTTCTCTAACTCTGTTGATGCCATTGGTCCGGAACAAAGCAATACATACGCTCTGTCAATTAACTGGGCCCATTCTGGCCTTAGTTTTACCCAGACGGCAGTTACCAATAACTGCCTCATGTCATCGTATTTCTTTACACAGACCTGAAGGTCATCTTCCATTTGCAAAGAATATTATGTTAAACCAGTTTCTTTTAACATTTCGGAATAATCTGTAGAAGTGTCCACTACATTCTCGAAAGCCGTTTTAAGATTAACAAATGCATTTGCTTTTCTGATGACGGCAGTATTTTGTGACAGACACCCTTCACATTCAGTTGCTAAATAATCAAATATTGAGAGTGCCTGCTCGCCTTTAACTTTTAACTCGTTGATTAATAAATCAGCCATCTTTGCATCACCTATCAAATTTATTATTTGAATCTCTGGGATCTTAGCAAGTGCTATTATTATCACGGTTTTATAGTTTTATAGCATTGACACCGGGGATTTAGCCAGTTTAGCGTTTACAGTATTTTTGTTTCTGTTACGGTTCTGGTCTAATGTAAGCTAGGTATTTATAGTTAAAAGTGGTTTCACATTCATTGCTAATAAAACCTGCCTCCCTTATCACTCAATTAGTTTTAGCCTGGTGGTTAGTGCTGTCCTAGCTCCATTTATTCCCAAGCCTATTGCATGTGCCTCTTGTGGCTGCAATTAGCATTTGGGCTGTTTTATGACTTCCCCCCACCCCTTGCTGATAGCAGGAGTGAGAGTGGCCTCTATATTGAGCCCTGTTGTTTACCAAACTCTACCCTCCCCCGCACTTAAGGCTAGGATGGAGAGTCTTCTAGAGAGTAGAGGCAAGTTGCCATTTTGCCCTGTTGCCTATTTACTCTGCCCTTCCCCCGCTCATGGCTAGGTAGAAGTGTTTCAGGTTTCAGTAAGTTAGCTGGGCATGGTGGCCATTTTTAAGATGCCATTATGCCCTGTCTGCCTGTTTACTCTGCCCTTCCCCCGCTCATGGCTAGGTTGGAGTATTTCAGAGTAGAATCTTTGGCAGACAATAGGCTAATGGTTTTTAGCACATTAGCTTTACCCTGGCGGCCATTTTTATCCTTGGTGAAAAGCAAGGAAATAAAATGGGAACCATGAAATCCAGTATCTAGTTCCTATAATCACCCCTGGATCAAATGACATTCAGCTTGCTTGGAATCAGAGGCTGGAAAGACATTGACTCTGGAGTAGTTATTAAAACCCAGAACTTGGATCACATTGTCGCCTGTGTTTAGGTTAGCAACCTTTTAGCTTTACAGTAACGCTTTATATCCTATGGTTTGCTGGCTTCTTCAGAGCTCTGTGCTAAACCGGATTTTTAGCTATGTACTGTTTTACGCCGCAGTTTAGCTTTATTTGTACATTTGTTAGCAACTATTTAGCTTTACAGTAACGCTTTATATCCTACAGTCTGCTGGCTTCTTCCTCGAGCTCTGCCTAAACCTGGATTTGTAGCTATGTACTGTTTTACGCTGGAGTTACTTTGATTGTACATTTTACAAGGCCTGTGGTTAGTACATCAGGCTATTTACCATCTATGCTTGAGACTTTGCGTCTGAAGCTGTGGCGTCTATTAACCGTGCTTTGAACTTTCCGTCACAAGGCTACTGGTTTAAAATTGTACATCTTTCTAGCATTCTGTGGTTGTCACACTTTACTATAGGTAGAAGACACCTAATTTGAGAACTCGGAAGAGCAGTAGCTAATATTCACGCCAATCATACTTTAGGACTACAGAGTGTATTTATAACTTTTATTATCAATTCATTGGTTTCAACAAACATTTAGTTAACACATCTATAAATGGCTTATCTGCACAGACTGCCTGGTTTTAGATAAGTATGGTAACAGATTAATTGAGCTATTAAAGACAGTGAAAAGTGTCTATCATAACCAATTATAGTAGTCTTAATTGACAGATGTTAGTGTCAGATATGGCTTAGTGGCATAGATTATATGCTGGTGGCATAGGCATAGGCATAGATTTTAAACCTGAAATAGATATAGAAACACAAGAATATACATTTGTTACATTCCCATATACGTTCTAATCATTTGTATTTAACAGAGATAGTAGGCAGAGTATAAAACAGTAATTACCAGTTCCCCATCAGAGTCTCTCTTCTCCAGGTTTCTGGAGAGGCATGGATTCATCCTTGGTTGCTGAATCTAACCTATTGAAACTGGCGCAAGGCCATTTAAACCCTCTGTTTCCTTAGACCTGCCCTGTGGGCAGGTTCACATCAGCTAACATTAAATTGGTTGCTGAGCACCATGGCCTTACTATTGGTTGAAAGACCAGGAAGTATTACAACTGACATGTGCTTTGACAGTGGAGACAATGAGGTGCTATCTCTCTCCATCTATACAGTCTGGAGGAAATAGTGGTCCTGTTGTTGACTTCAGCTATTCATGGCAGTTTGCCCCCTCTCTTATTTAGGGTTTTAACACATTAGTCATTTACATTCCTTTTAGCATTGGGATTACATATCCACCTTTAGATAAATGCAGACATAATGTTTTATAGTTGGACACAGTCATTGGGTTAGTAATGCTGACTAGTGGCTCTTGGTTACCCAAGTGGTGGCTCTTATCAGAGCTCCCCCGCTGTGCTCTGGCCTGTTTCTGACATTCCCTTAGAGGGAGACGGAGGTGTCACATTTCACACCTTCCTGTTAACTTAGCCTGCTTTGGGGTGAAAGGCTCTCCGACCATAGTTATAGTACTAAAATTATTGAAGTTTACACAGTGCATATTTATTAATAGAAACCAAACGCTGATTACCATATCCAGCGGAACAGTATAGATACTCACAAGGACGTATCCGTCCTAGTGTCTTAGTATAGATACTCACAAGGACGTATCCGTCCTAGTGTCCTAGTGTCTTAGTATAGATACTCACAAGGACGTATCCGTCCTAGTGTCTTAGTATAGATACTCACAAGGACGCATCCATCCTAGTGTCCTAGTGTCTTAGTATAGATACTCACAAGGACGTATCCGTCCTAGTGACTTAGTATAGATACTCACAAGGACGTATCCATCCTAGTGTCCTAGTGTCTTAGTATAGATACTCACAAGGACGTATCCGTCCTAGTGACTTAGTATAGATACTCACAAGGACGTATCCATCCTAGTGTCCTAGTGTCTTAGTATAGATACTCACAAGGACGTATCCGTCCTAGTGTCTTAGTATAGATACTCACAAGGACGTATCCATCCTAGTGTCCTAGTGTCTTAGTATAGATACTCACAAGGACGTATCCGTCCTCGATGTAGAGGTTGAGGAAGAGGAGGAAGGTGATGAGGAAGCCCAGGAAGGGGATGGCGGAGCGCTTCCTCAGACACCTCATCTTGTCCAGGGATTTCCACACCAGCCTCATGGCGGAGGACAGGCTCTCTCTCGCTGCTGAGGACAGGCTCTCTCTCACTGCTGAGGACAGGCTCTCTCTCACTGCTGAGGACAGGCTCTCTCTCGCTGCTGAGGACAGGCTCTCTCTCGCTGCTGAGGACAGGCTCTCTCTCGCTGCTGAGGACAGGCTCTCTCTCGCTGCTGAGGACAGGCTCTCTCTCGCTGCTGAGGACAGGCTCTCTCTCGCTGCTGAGGACAGGCTCTCTCTCGCTGCTGAGGACAGGCTCTCTCTCGCTGCTGAGGACAGGCTCTCTCTCACTGCTGCGGCCGGGATCTGTAAACCAGAGAGATGGAGAGACACACGTTAGGCTTCATAGACCATTTGCAGACCGCGGCCATGTTTCCATCAGAGTTTGGAAGCACTCGTTTTCAGTTAAGCAACGTCCTGCTGCCTCCTGCATTGTGTGTGCTAATTCAAAACAGGTGGTACACAGGGCCGGTGAGTGATGATCTAACGAGCACTTCCAAACTCCAGCACTTAGAAAAAGAATCACCTGCAAGGACACAAAGTAGCTCATAACATGTCTACAGTGGATTTTTATGAAACAAACACTTTGAGGATAGAAAAAGAATAATTCAAGCTTTCCGTACAGCTGCAATGCTGGTGAGTTTGACGTTGTGTAATACAATCAGATCTGTTTTCTGTTTGGATGAATGGGCTGTCTATGGGAAGTTGCAACTAGGTAGCACCTTGCCATTAACGTATATGGTAAGATGGCCGCGGTCTGCATATGGAGAATGGATCTGCAACCAGAGAGATGGTGAGACACACGTTAGGCTTCATGGATCTGCAACCAGAGAGATGGTGAGACACACGTTAGGCTTCATGGATCTGCAACCAGAGAGATGGTGAGACACACGTTAGGCTTCATGGATCTGCAACCAGAGAGATGGTGAGACACACGTTAGGCTTCATGGATCTGCAACCAGAGAGATGGTGAGACACACGTTAGGCTTCATGGATCTGCAACCAGAGAGATGGTGAGACACACGTTAGGCTTCCTGCCGTGAATGTCACCAGCCCCCCCGGGCCGCCACCGTGTATAAAGGCCTACAGTATATGCAAATCATCTGTCTTCCTCTGCAGCGCCAATAAGTTCTGGGGGGAATTGATATTAGTGCTGCCTGCGCTGCGCTGCGCCCGGGCCCGTCGTATGTCACCCTAATCTTCCGTTGGAATCATAATTACTTTTCAATACCCCCCTAATGACATGTAACTGGGTACTTTTTCTTCTCAGGGAAGGAGGTGGGCTGAATTGGCTGATTGGAATAACCCATGTAGACCTGAGGACGATTCAACAAATGTCTTAAAACCCATGTTTCTATATCAGTGGTTCTCAAACATTTTGATGTCAAGGACCCCCAAAAATGATCTGTATTTGGCCTCAGACCGTCATCTGAAAATATGTTGTTCCAGGGACCCCCTCCCCCTCCCAGAAGCAAAGATTTTAGTTAAAAATGTTCGCTCTGAAAGAATATATATTCAAGGATTTGTGCCACATTTTCACAATCTGCTATCAAAAATAGCAGATCTACAAGCTCGTAGCACGGCACTTGGTGCCGCGCTATGAGCTTGTAGATCTGCTATTTTTCAATAGCTAAAGTATAACAATAAAACACCAAAAGGGGTTCCCGCCCAGAACGGGATAAAGCGCATAATAACCCGGGAGAAAATTGATGGCGCAGCAGGACTGTAGGCTCTGACGCCACGCAGCCGGCTGACTGGCGACGTAAATCAAACGGCTCAAATTCAATAATAACAAAGATAATGGATGACGTTTTGGCACGTTGCCTGTTATCCATATAATACGAGTTAAAAACCATTCGCTTTATATATTCAAATATTTGTGCCACAACATTCTCACGTTTTTTTTTCTTCAAAAATAGCAGATCTGCTATTTTTCAATAGCTAAAGTATAGCATCAGGCTTAACCCATTTAGACCTGCCTTCAACATTTAGAAAATGTCTTCTAAATCATGACAGTTTTCTTAAAACCCCATGTTTCTATATCAGTGGTTCTCAATATTTCATGTCAAGGACCCCAGAAACTATATGTAATCGGCCGCCGACCTCCATCTGAAAATATGTTGTTCCAGCGACCCCTCCAGAACCAAAGATTTGACTTAAAAACGTTGGCTCTGAAAGAATATATTACAATTTACAATTTAGGCATTTAGCAGACGCTCTTAATCCAGAGCGACTTACATTAAGCAATAACAAAAGCATGGCATACATCATAAAAAGTAGTTATCATGAATCATGCGTAAACTAAGAACGTAACAGTGGAGTATCTATGTAAACTATACATACTATACTATGTAATAGATTATACATGTGTACTATAAAGTGCTATATATTAAAAGATTTGCACTACGCTAAATTATAACATAATGTTATAATTGGGTTAAAGTAATGAAATACGCATATACAAATGTATAAGAAAGACTATACTTTCGGATCTGAAATGTTCAATGTACTGCTGTACTCTATGTGAAGATCTGTGCAGTATGTCCACAAACGTTGGCCAAGCAGTCCTGCAAGGATAGCTTAATTTAACTTTGGCTTTATCACGTACTGTTGCGCATCTTGTGCTAAAGCACATTCTTTGAGTATACTTTGACTCATACTTGGCAATAAATAAAGTGCATCGAATTTCTGAAAACTCAGGCTGAGATGTTAATTAGCCGACATCTTATGATGCCAATTCTCGGATCGTTGGAGGAAATATTCACACTATAACGGCAGTGAGTGGCAGCGCGGGCGAGCGAGCGTCGGGGGAGCTAGAACACCGATTTAACCCATTTCCACCTGACACTAGATTCTACAAAATGTCTTCTAACATTTTTCTGAAAAACCCATGTTTCCATGTCAGTCGTTCTCAAACATTTTCATGTCAAGGACCCCCAAAAATATATGTAATTTGCTGCCGACCCCCATCTGAAAATAGGGGACCACCCAGGGACCTCCCACCCAGAAGAAAAGATTTGAGTTAAAAATGCTCGCTCTGAAAGAATATATTCAAAGATTTGAGGCACATTTTCACGACTTTTCAAAAATAGCAGACCTACAAGCTCGTAGCGCGGCACTCGGTGCCGCGCTATGAGCTTGTAGATCTGCTATTTTTCAATAGCTAAAGTATAACATAATGCTTAAAACACCAAAAGGGGTTCCCGCCCAAAATGGGTTAACTACACACGTACTCTCTCCTCGCCGCCAGTCATTTGGAGGCTCCGACGGGATCTTTTGTGCGACCGCTATACAAAACCCAAGGGATGTCTAATGGAACGAATGCTATGCTCAAAGCCCCGTTCAATGACCACACACACACACACGTGCACGCACGCACGCACGCACGCACACACGCACACACACACATCGATCACTCGCGCCGGGGACTCTAGCTGTGTCTCCGGGGAGTTTGCCTAGTCAATACCTCTTTGAACACACTTTGAAAAGTGAATTTAACGCATCCATCCATCCTTCTCCAAGACTGCCGTTTTTTTGTTGTTGCTATTTTCAAAGCCTGACTGCCCATATAGAACGCTCAGAGCAAATCACCAGTAATTATTCCATTCGGTGTTGTTTTTGTTCTCGACTGAACCACACAATCTCCATCAACAATGAGGTCAGCGTATGCATTTAAACATAAGTACACAAATGAAATGATGTGGAAGCGTGCAGAAGCAGACGATGGAGGTGAACATAATTACCGGCGCTGTGATGATAAAGGCCAAGACACACAAACCTGTCACTTCATGGCTCGTTCTAATCACCCTATACGTCCTCCTATCACCTCTAAATTGGACAGTGCTGTCATCTTTACATTCCGTGCACAGGCAGGGGGGCCTTTCTCTATAAATTGCGGCGGCTGCTGACCCTTATAGCCAGCAGGAAGGAAGGTAGGGCCAGCGAGTCTTCCATGAGTTTCAGTCATGCCCTATCCCGTTCTGGACGGGAACCCCTTTTGGTGTTTTAAGCATTATTTTACACTTTAGCTATTGATTATTATTTTTTTTTTTTATTGTGGAAATGTGACGCAAATCTTTGAATATATATATTCTTTCAGAGCGAACGTTTTTAAGTCAAATCTTTGCTTCTGGTGCGGGGGTCACTGGAACTACATATTTTCAGATGGGGGTCGGCGGCCAAATACAGACCATTCTGGGGGTCCTTGACATGAAAAAGGTTGAGAACCACTGACGCCAGGGCTCCACCGGACGCGTTGCGTCTCCGTCGCGTGCGTCAAAAAACGCACCGGTTCAATTTTAATGCACGCGTCGCGTCTCCGTCAACGCAACGCAACGCGGGCAGTGGAGCCACCCTTCATTGATTAAAAAGGGAACATTCCCTGACGGTGACGGTGACGGAGACGCGACACTGACGCGACGCTGACGCGCCCGGTGGAGCCCGGCCGTGACATAGAAACATGAGGTTTTTCTGAAAACTGTCAGGATTTAGAAGACTTTTTTTTTTTTAGAATCGTCCTCAGGTGTAAATGGGCTAAACGTGATGAGGAAAGGGGGGAGGGGGGGATCATTAGGGCCGCCTCAGCCAGCGGATGACAGAAAACTCTGCCAGCGAGGGAAGAAGGGACCCCCGCAGATAACACAAAGCCCCTGTAGGGACCCCCACGGATAACACAAAGCCCCTGTAGGGACCCCCACGGATGACACAAAGCCCCTGTTGGCAGCTCTCTGCTCACAGTGCCAGCCTCGTCTCCTGGTCGCGCGACACAAAAAGCCGTCTGCATCGTTTCCCTTCGGCCAATTCCCTTCTGGATAAAAATGGAAACTTGTTGCTAGCTGTACGTGGTCCTTTTAATAAACAGATACAAGAAATACTTTGTTTTCCCACAAGCTCTTTTGAAAGGTGAACAATGCGGGGGTGGTGGTGGGGGGGGGGGGGGGGGGAAATCAATGGGGAAATAAAAGTTATTTATGTCCCTTTCATTGCAGGACACAATTGTATAACAGCTGGGTGACTTTTAACCCGTTCTGGGCGGGAACCCCTTTTGGTGTTTTAACTAGCATCATGTTGTACTTTAGCTGTTGAAAAAATAGCAGATCTACAAGCTCGTAGCGCGGCACTCGGTGCCGCGCTACGAGCTTGTAGGTCTGCTATTTTTGAAAAATCGTGAAAATGTGGCCCAAATGTTTGAATATATATTCTTTCAGAGCAAACTCAAATCTTTGCTTCTGGGGGGTCCGTGGAATAACATATTTTCAGATGGGGTTCGGCGGCCAAATACATATAATTCTGTAGTTCAAATCAGAACCACTGATTTAGAAACATGAGGGTTTTTCAGAAAACTGTCAGGATTTAGAAGACATTTTGTAGAATCATCCTCAGGTCCAAACGGGTTAAGTTCTGTTCACACTGTGATTGAACTGGTCTCGCTGTGCTGTGTTTGTGGTGGGTTTCTGTCCCGTGGGGAGGATGATGCTATGGCTATGGCTGCTATGCTTCTGGAATTCACAACAGGAAGGCACAGCGTGGAACCTTGGCACTATTTTATATGTCAGTGTCGGCAATATGTCGGCCTATTGATCGTTATCCTGACTATAAAATGCATTTCAATGGACATGTGCTATCATGTGGATATGATTTTGTACATTCACAAATGAACAGCTTCGCTCCATAACCCGCTAAACATTCCATTGTCTTGCCCTGCATAACAACGCTGAACCCGCTATTTGGTTTATATGTTTAATTTTGCTGTTTTTTATTACTTTTATGAAAATCCGGCTTTGTCGCGGACATAGTGCACAAGGTTGACGCGTTATGATGACGTAACCGGAAATCGATCTATAACTGGCGTGCAAGGGCTTCTGGGAAACTGAGTCCAATGCAAAGTGAACGAGGGGACAATTTGGGGTTCAGTGTCTTGCCCAAGGACACTTCGACATGTAGACAGGAGGAGGAGCCAGGATTCGAACCGCCGACCCATGGATCATTGGACGACCTGCTCTACCTCCTGAGCCACAGTCGCCCTTCTTGGAAATGTGTCGGCTCAATAAAAAAACAATCGCACTATTTTCAGCCGGATAATCATGATACGGAGCTAGAATTGCGACTCATATTGACTCTTCAAAGGTAACTGTAAACATCGACAGCGACCGTAACGTCTTGTAATGTAAATTACAGCAATACATACAATATGTTAATGTGAGGAATGCACCGGAGCAGCTGGAGTCATGATGTCATCATTCATGAAGCATGGAGGCCAGGTTGCATAGTAGGTCATCTTTTATACTATCTGGTGTTACTGTAATAATAATGAATAATGAATTGCATTTTCATAGCGCTTTTCCAAGTGCTCAAAGCGCTTTACAATGGTTCATTAATTCATACATTGGGAGGTGAAGGTTCATTCATTCATACATTGGGAGGTGAAGGTTCATTCATTCATACATTGGGAGGTGAAGGTTCATTCATTCATACATTGGGAGGTGAAGGTTCATTCATTCATACATTTGGAGGTGAAGGTTCATTCATTCATACATTGGGAGGTGAAGGTTCATTCATTCATACATTGGGAGGTGAAGGTTCATTCATTCATACATTGGGAGGTGAAGGTCCATTCATTCATACATTGGGAGGTGAAGGTCCATCCATTCATACATTGTGAGGTGAAGGTTCATCCATTCATACATTGGGAGGTGAAGCGGTGAACAGTCGACGCCAGCGTCCTCACTTCCCACATTCACACACCAACGGTAGCGAGCTCACACCGACCAACTCATTGGAGGCAACGTAGGGTTCAGTGTCTTGCCCAAGGACACTTCCACATGTGGACAGGAGGAGGAGCCGGGATTCGAACCGCCGACCCAGGAATCATTGGACGACCCGCTCTACCTCCTGAGCCACAGCCGCCCACGTACTCCTCTGTACTTCTGTGTCTTTGTTTCATCCGTACTGCGATAATATGCTGCTGTGATGACAGAATGTCCCCCAGGATAAATACAGGATCTGCCTGACATGGTATACAGAGACAATGAGAGAGTCTGTCTGTCTGTCTGTCTGTCTGTCTGTCTGTGTGGACATGGTATACAGAGACAATGAGAATGCATGGCTGCTGAACTCCTGCCAGGAGTTCTTCTGGGGCCCCATGGAGGGATGTGATACCAAGACACTTATTAATACTGATGATGACATTACGTGGTTCCCCGCGGTGCCTCGGCTCCCATAAATCATCATCAGCTCTTTGTGAAGGCTTCTCTCCTGGTGCCCAGAACACAATCTCCTGGTGCCCAGAACACAATCTCCTGGTGCCCAGAACACCATCTTATACCTGTGATTAGCGCCGTTCCCAGTTTATCATTCAGGAATCAATGATTTCAACCAACTGTTTGTTTTTGTTTTGGGCGCTAGCTCCTCCAATATACAGGTTTAATGTTTTTAGGTCAATGTTTGTTTTAAAAACGCCATTGACAATGAAGAGAAATGTACGTCATCTTGTCCCTAACACAAACATTAAATGCCATTAACAATAAAGAGAATTTAATGTTTGTTTTGTCACCGTTTGTTTGACGGAAGCATTTATATTTGACTCATGATCAGAGCTTCCAATGCTCCAGACCGTATGACGGAAGCATTTGAAAATTGCGAGAGGCAACAGTCTGGCAGCGCGAGACCACTACATGCCCCCTAAATGCCCCAAAACAATTATTAACTAGACAAAGTGGTCGCCAGGTCAGGTACTGTAGGTTATTGCTGGCCAGCAATGTTCGAAACTTGCCAATGGATGGAATAATTATGATTATATGAAACATCAGACGGACCCGTCCTGATCACATGACCATGGAGAAATAATGTATGTCGATTCCGTTCGTACGGAATCTGTAGGAGTAACGTTATTAAAATGTGTTTTGCACTATAACAGGCAGATCTCAACCAATTAACTGTTCACAGACACACACAATGCAGCCTGGCGGTGACATGAATGCATGTATCAGTGTGTGTAAAAACAGTGCCTTGATAGAAACAAATGATCTGTTTCTAGCTGATCAGGTTGTGAGGTAGACTGGACTGAACCTCACTGGGACATGGCTGGGATGCAGAGAGGTAGAATGGACTGAACCTCACTGGGACATGGCTGGGATGCAGAGAGGTAGAATGGACTGAACCTCACTGGGACATGGCTGGGATGCAGAGAGGTAGAATGGACTGAACCTCACTGGGACATGGCTGGGATGCAGAGAGGTAGAATGGACTGAACCTCACTGGGACATGGCTGGGATGCAGAGAGGTAGAATGGACTGAACCTCACTGGGACATGGCTGGGATGCAGAGAGGTAGAATGGACTGAACCTCACTGGGACATGGCTGGGATGCAGAGAGGTAGAATGGACTGAACCTCACTGGGACATGGCTGGATGCAGAGAGGTAGAATGGACTGAACCTCACGGGGACATGGCTGGGATGCAGAGAGGTAGAATGGACTGAACCTCACTGGGACATGGCTGGATGCAGAGAGGTAGAATGGACTGAACCTCACGGGGACATGGCTGGGATGCAGAGAGGTAGAATGGACTGAACCTCACTGGGACATGGCTGGGATGCAGAGAGGTAGAATGGACTGAACCTCACTGGGACATGGCTGGGATGCAGAGAGGTAGAATGGACTGAACCTCACTGGGACATGGCTGGGATGCAGAGAGGTAGAATGGACTGAACCTCACTGGGACATGGCTGGGATGCAGAGAGGTAGAATGGACTGAACCTCACTGGGACATGGCTGGGATGCAGAGAGGTAGAATGGACTGAACCTCACTGGGACATGGCTGGGATGCAGAGAGGTAGAATGGACTGAACCTCACTGGGACATGGCTGGGATGCAGAGAGGTAGAATGGACTGAACCTCACTGGGACATGGCTGGGATGCAGAGAGGTAGAATGGACTGAACCTCACTGGGACATGGCTGGATGCAGAGAGGTAGAATGGACTGAACCTCACGGGGACATGGCTGGGATGCAGAGAGGTAGAATGGACTGAACCTCACTGGGACATGGCTGGATGCAGAGAGGTAGAATGGACTGAACCTCACGGGGACATGGCTGGGATGCAGAGAGGTAGAATGGACTGAACCTCACTGGGACATGGCTGGGATGCAGAGAGGTAGAATGGACTGAACCTCACTGGGACATGGCTGGGATGCAGAGAGGTAGAATGGACTGAACCTCACTGGGACATGGCTGGGATGCAGAGAGGTAGAATGGACTGAACCTCACTGGGACATGGCTGGGATGCAGAGAGGTAGAATGGACTGAACCTCACTGGGACATGGCTGGGATGCAGAGAGGTAGAATGGACTGAACCTCACTGGGACATGGCTGGATGCAGAGAGGTAGAATGGACTGAACCTCACTGGGACATGGCTGGGATGCAGAGAGGTAGAATGGACTGAACCTCACTGGGACATGTCTGGGATGCAGAGAGGTAGAATGGACTGAACCTCACTGGGACATGGCTGGGATGCACCCAGGGTGCCGGGCCGATTCCGGTGAGCCGCCCCGTGTCCAAAACGGTTGAGAAATGACAGAGTTACCGTGTGGGGGTCCCTCTACTGTACCCTCTACTGTACTGTACTGTACTGTCACTGTACTGTACTGTACTGTACTGTACTGTACTGTACTGTACTGTACTGGCACACCC
>NW_027637611.1:0-47500 GCF_951216825.1 Electrona antarctica
CTAAATATACTGCATATATGTAGGCCTAAATATACTGCATATATGTAGGCCTAAATATACTGCATATATGTAGGCCTAATATACTGCATATATGTAGGCCTAAATATACTGCATATATGTAGGCCTAAATATACTGCATATATGTAGGCCTAAATATACTGCATATATGTAGGCCTAAATACAATTTACAATTTAGGCATTTAGCAGACGCTCTTAATCCAGAGCGATTTACATTAAGCAATAACAAAAAGCATGGCAATACATCACATATATAAAAAGTAGTTATCATGAATCATGCGTAAACTAAGAACGTAACAGTGGAGTATCTATGTAAACTATACATACTGTACTATATAATATATTATACATGTGTACTATAAAGTGCTATGACTACATAAAGTGCAATTCTAGAGCTGTCTACATAACAAGCTATAAGTCTGTTTAAAATACTATCTAAGTCTACATAATGTGCTATCTAAGGTAAATATACTGCATATATGTAGGCCTAAATATAAATATACTGCATATATGTAGGCCTAAATATACTGCATATATGTAGGCCTAAATATACTGCGAATATATAGGCCTATATATATAAATATACTGCATATATGTAGGCCTATATATAAATATACTGCATATGTGTAGGCCTATATATAAATATACTGCATATGTGTAGGCCTATATATATATAAATATACTGCATATATGTAGGCCTATATATAAATATACTGCATATGTGTAGGCCTATATATATAAATATACTGCATATATGTAGGCCTATATATAAATATACTGCATATATGTAGGCCTATATATAAATATACTGCATATGTGTAGGCCTATATATAAATATACTGCATATGTGTAGGCCTATATATATAAATATACTGCATATGTGTAGGCCTATATATATAAATATACTGCATATATGTAGGCCTATATATAAATATACTGCATATGTGTAGGCCTATATATAAATATACTGCATATGTGTAGGCCTATATATATATAAATATACTGCATATATGTAGTATATTTACTACATATACTCTCAGAGTTAAGGGGGTCCTCTCAAATAAAACATTTGAAAATCAGTTGGACTCCTGATATATATATATATATATATATATATATATATATATGATCTACAAGCTTTGGATGTCAACACTTTTGTACAAAAGTAAATTTAGAATTCTGCACTTTTTCTTGTATAACATGTATTTTCTACAGAAGGAGGAGAGGACATTTAGAGCCTCTTATTAAGTATGTATATAGTATATATTAAGTATGTATATAGTATATATATATATATATATATATAATATATATATACCCTAACCCTGATATATATATCAGGACTCCTGATATATATATATATATATATATATATATATATATATATACCCTAACCCTGATATATATATCAGGACTCCTGATATATATATATATATATATATATATATATATATATATATATATATACCCTAACCCTGATATATATATCAGGATATATCAGATATATCAGGATATCAGGATATTGTGGAAGTTGAGGAATGAGACGAGCAGACGGAGAATGTGAGTCTGAACTTTACTTCCAACAAACAAACAACAACAATACACAGGTACATCACTTCCCTTTATCACTTCCTACATCCTCCCGTTACCACCCAGCCAGTGCTCAATCTGAGGTGAGAGACCCCATTTAGTGTTCACCACACAGGCCCCCCCCGAACCTTCAGAATTGACCTGCAGTGCAAAACATCATTATACAACCCCCCAACACAGTGTCTCTAGTGTCTTTCAGGAGGTCTGACCATGCGGCCATACCGGCTGTATTTCACAGTCCCAGGGAATGTGGAAGGGGCAGGGGTAGGGGCAGGGGCAGGAGGTCGTCCACGTCGACGACGAGGCTTCGTCGGTGGAACAACAGGGGTAGCCACGGATGGGGGGGACGGGACAGAGGCAGACTTGGGTGGACGACCCCGGCGTGGGGGCTGCGCCAGCTCCACCGGCTCGTCTCGGACCACATGAGCAGGTTTAAGACGATCCACTGAAATCTGCTCTTTATTACCCCCCATGTCTACCACAAAGTACTTGGCCCCCGCTTCGAGGACTCGGAAGGGCCCATCGTAGGGAGCCTGCAGTGGAGAACGGTGGGCATCGTGACGGATGAACACATAGCGGGCCGCCATCAGGTCCTTCGGGATGTAGGAGCGGGGAAGGCAGTGATTTGCGGGAAACGGGGCAAAAGTTCTTGCAGCGTCCCGACCGGCAGAACGATGAGCTGCAGCGGACCAAGGGGCAGAAGGCTCAGCGAGGAATTCCCCAGGGACCCTCAGCGGCTGCCCAAAAACCAGCTCGGCTGACGAGGACTGCAGGTCTTCTTTGGGGGCCGAACGCAGGCCCAACATGACCCATGGCAGCTGGTCAATCCAGTTGCTGTCTGTGAGCGTGGCCCGGAGAGACGCCTTCATGGAACGGTGAAACCGCTCACACATCCCGTTGGCCTTAGGATTGTACGCCGTGGTGCGATGGAGTTTCACTCCCAGGCTCTCGGCCACGGCGCTCCACAGCTCCGAAGTGAACTGGGCCCCCCTGTCCGAAGTCAAATCCAATGGCGTGCCGAAACGTGTCACACAGCCGGAGATGAACGCACGGGCAACCTCCGCAGACGTGCTAGCCTTCAGGGGAACCGCCTCCGGCCACCTGGTGGTCCTGTCCACCATAGTGAGAAGGTATGTGAAACCTTGGGACGGGGCAAGTGGGCCCACCAGGTCCACGTTGACGTGGTCAAACCGCCTCTCTGGAATAAGAAACGGCTCCAGGGGGGCCTTAGTGTGACGGTGTACCTTGGATCGCTGGCATGCCACACAGGACGCTGCCCACCCCTTTACTTCCTTCCTGAGGCCCGGCCAGACGAACTTGGCCCCCACCAGCTTAACCGACGCCCTCACCCCTGGGTGTGAAAGGGAGTGAATGGCGTTGAAAATGCGGCGGCGCCAGCCAGTTGGGACCATGGGGCGGGGCTGGCCTGTGGAGACGTCACAGAGGAGCGTAGCGCCACTGTCATGAAACGCCACATCCTCCAGCCGCAGTCCTGTCACGGCCGTCCTGAACGCCTGGAGCTCCACGTCTGTGAGCTGGTCAGCGGCCAGTGCCACATAATCGATGCCAAGGTGCACAGGACTGATGTGCCCCCGAGAGAGGCAGTCCGCCACCAGGTTGTCCTTACCGGCCACATGCTGAATGTCCGTTGTGAACTCTGAGATGGCAGAGAGTTGGCGCTGCTGCCGCCCTGACCACGGCTCCGTAGTCTTGGCCATGGCAAAGGTCAGGGGCTTATGGTCCACAAACGCGGTGAACTCTCTTCCCTCCAGCAGGAATCTGAAATGCCGTACAGCGAGGAAAAGGGCCAGCAGCTCCCTATCAAACGTGCTGTACTTCCTCTCTGCGTCCCGGAGCTTCTTGCTGAAAAAAGCGAGGGGCTGCCAGGCACCGGCCACCCACTGCTCACAAACCGCTCCTACTGCGTAATCGGAAGCGTCGGTGGTCAGGGCTATAGGAGCAGCAGGGGACGGGTGTGCTAGCATGGCAGCTTTGGCGAGGGCCGCCTTAGTGTCCTCAAACGCCTGGACCCCGCTCCGGGGACCAGCCCACATCCTCATTGTCCTTCTTCCCCTTCAACGCCTCGTACAAAGGATGCATGAGGTGGGCCGCGTGTGGTATGAACCGGTTATAGAAGTTCACCATGCCCAGGTACTCCTGCAAGGGCTTGACCGTGAGGGGGCGGGGAAAAACAGCAATGGCCTCCACCTTGGTGGGCAACGGCACAGCCCCCTGGGGGGAAACGTGGTGGCCGAGGAAATCTATAGCCGGCAGGCCGAAGTGGCATTTAGCCGGATTCACGATCAGCCCGTGCTCGTTGAGTCGCTCAAAAAGCTGCCGGAGATGTGTCTGGTGCTGGTGTGCCGATCCGCTAGCCACCAAAATGTCATCCAAATAAGTGAATAGAAATGACATGCCACGCAGCACCGAGTCCATCAGCCGCTGGAATGTTTGCGCTGCCCCTTTAAGGCCGAATGGCATCCGTAAAAATTCAAAAAGCCCAAACGGAGTGATGACAGCAGTCTTAGGCACGTCCACCGGATGGACCGGCACCTGGTGGTAGCCGCGCACCAAATCCACCTTAGAAAAAATGGTGGCCCCCGCCAGGTGGGCAGAAAAGTCCTGTATGTGTGGGACTGGGTAACGGTCATTTGTGGTAATATTATTCAAGCGGCGGAAATCACCACACGGCCGCCAATTCCCATCCGCCTTGGGGACCATGTGCAGAGGAGAGGCCCATGGGCTGTTAGATCGGCGCACAATCCCGAGCCGCTCCATTGTAGAGAACTCCTCCTTGGCTATTGCCAACTTGGCCGCATCAAGACGGCGCGCTCGTGCAAAAACGGGTGGCCCAACTGTGGGGATGTAATGCTCCACCCCATGCTTAGCGACGGCAGCGGAGAAGGTGGGCACGGTCAGGGCAGGGAACTCGGCAAGGAGGCGCTGGTACACATCCCCCGTGGCGAGCAAGTTGGCCAGGGCAAGCGGCCCTGGCCCCCCCAGTGTGCATGGATATGTGGCAAAAGAAACAGCGTCAATCAGCCTACAGTTGGAAATGTCCACTAATAGCCTGTGAGCACACAAAAAATCAGCCCCCAGTATAGGCACTGACACAGAGGCAATGACAAAGTCCCAGCAGAACTTACGTCCATGAAAACACACCGTTACATCCCTAGTGCAAAACGTGCGAATAGGAGTGCCGTTAGCAGCGTCAAGCGGCGGCCCCTGTCCGTCTCCCAACGCGTCCGCTGATGATGCAGGCAGGATACTCAGCTGGGCGCCAGAATCCACAAGCAGGCGCCTACCCGACAACGTGTCCTCAATGAACAACAGCTTGTTGTTGCTGGCGCCAGCGCTCACAGCTGTTAATGAGCGCTGGCTCGTGCGTTTCCCTGCTCCACCCAAGAGCATGGCTGAATGCACCGCTGCGCCTTGTTGCCAAAACGGCGATGATAATAACAAAGTGCGCTACTATTACCATCCCTCCGACGTTCAGGCTGAGGCACCGCAGCCGCCACATAATGTCGGGAGTCGCGGGACGCCAGTAGTACTCGGTCCGCCTCTTCTGCTAACCCGCGATAATCCTTGGTGCGCACCAGTGGCGAGGTGGCCAAAGCCGTGCGCACTGGAGTGGGAAGCTGCCGCAGGAAAAGTTGAATGAAAAGGAATGTAGTGTCACCTGAACCGATCAGTGCCAGCATATTCTCCATCAGTTCCGTGGGTTTACTGTCTCCTAATCCATTCAGAGACAGTAGGCGCTCTGCGCGCTCTTCGTCGGATAGCTGAAACAACTGCAGAAGCTTATCTTTGATAGCCACGTATTTGCCGGCCGCTGGTGGATCCCTCAGAAATCCCATCATACGGCGGGTGGTGGTGGAATCCAACGCCGCGACGACATGATAATATTTTGTCTCATCTACCGTGATCCCTCTGAGGTGAAACTGTGCCTCGATATGCTGGAACCACGGGTCTGGATCGTGTTGCCAAAACTCTGGCAGTTTAACTGTCGCCGCATATACAGCGGGAGCCGGCGCAACAGCCTCATCCATAGTAATTCAATTTCAAACGTTCAAGGTCACCACTGTGGAAGTTGAGGAATGAGACGAGCAGACGGAGAATGTGAGTCTGAACTTTACTTCCAACAAACAAACAACAACAATACACAGGTACATCACTTCCCTTTATCACTTCCTACATCCTCCCGTTACCACCCAGCCAGTGCTCAATCTGAGGTGAGAGACCCCATTTAGTGTTCACCACAATATATATATATATATATATATATATCAGGACTCCTGATTGTAGATATTCTGGAGAAAAACCTGGAGACTTGACATTCAGTACTTGTTTACAGTGTTATAATAATATATTCTGTATACAGTGTTATAATAATATATTCTGTTTACAGTGTTATAATAATATATTCTGTTTACAGTGTTATAATAATATATTCTGTTTACAGTGTTATAATAATATATTCTGTTTACAGTGTTATAATAATATATTCTGTATACAGTGTTATAATAATATATTCTGTTTACAGTGTTATAATAATATATTCTGTTTACAGTGTTATAATAATATATTCTGTTTACAGTGTTATAATAATATATTCTGTTTACAGTGTGATAATAATATATTCTGTTTACAGTGTTATAATAATATATTCTGTTTACAGTGTTATAATAATATATTCTGTATACAGTGTTATAATAATATATTCTGTTTACAGTGTGATAATAATATATTCTGTTTACAGTGTGATAATAATATATTCTGTTTACAGTGTGATAATAATATATTCTGTTTACAGTGTTGTAATAATATATTCTGTTTACAGTGTTATAATAATATATTCTGTATACAGTGTTATAATAATATATTCTGTATACAGTGTTATAATAATATATTCTGTTTACAGTGTTATAATAATATATTCTGTATACAGTGTTATAATAATATATTCTGTTTACAGTGTTATAATAATATATTCTGTATACAGTGTTATAATAATATATTCTGTTTACAGTGTTATAATAATATATTCTGTTTACAGTGTTATAATAATATATTCTGTTTACAGTGTGATAATAATATATTCTGTTTACAGTGTGATAATAATATATTCTGTTTACAGTGTTATAATAATATATTCTGTATACAGTGTTATAATAATATATTCTGTTTACAGTGTTATAATAATATATTCTGTTTACAGTGTTATAATAATATATTCTGTATACAGTGTTATAATAATATATTCTGTTTACAGTGTTATAATAATATATTCTGTATACAGTGTTATAATAATATATTCTGTTTACAGTGTTATAATAATATATTCTGTTTACAGTGTTATAATGATATATTCTGTTTACAGTGTTATAATAATATATTCTGTTTACAGTGTTATAATAATATATTCTGTTTACAGTGTTATAATAATATATTCTGTATACAGTGTTATAATAATATATTCTGTTTACAGTGTTATAATAATATATTCTGTTTACAGTGTTATAATAATATATTCTGTTTACAGTGTTATAATAATATATTGTATGTTATGTAAGATGTACTCTGGACAGGAAGCTGTACTCTGGACAGGAAGCTGTACTCTGGACAGGAAGCTGTACTCTGGACAGGAACTCCTCCGGTTCTCTCTAAACGCTGCTCTGTTTCTCCTTCATTTTATAGTCCTGTGACATTCTTTCATCCTAGAAGAGAAGAGAGAGAGGTGTGTGTGTGTGTGTGTGTGTGTGTGTGTGTGTGTGTGTGTGTGTGTGTGTGTGTGTGTGTGTGTGTGTGTGTGTGTGTGTGTGTGTGTGTGTGCGTGCGTGCGTGCATCTGTCGACCAATTCAAGCCATTGAGTCTCTGACCCCCCTCCTCCCCCCCATGCCCCCCCTCTGCCCCCCGAGTCACCTTCTTTCTGTCTTAACTTTATGGCCATAATTGGTGCAATTATGAAGCCCCCCCCAGCCCCCCCCCCCCCCCCCCCCCCTTTGTAGCATGTCCAGTCATGCCCACTGTATCTTTCTATACTGTTCCTTCCAACTATGGGGTCATTGCCATGTTTTCATTGTAAAGAAATGTTCCCTGGAGAGAATATAGATTATAGAATATAGATTATAGAATATAGATTATAGAATATAGATTATAGAATATAGATTCACACCTACTTTCTTATTAGGGTTTCTTTTACTGTGTAGTCGTTCATTAAGACCTTAAAGGGATATTTCACTAAAAAAAAGAAAAAGAAAAAGGGATTTTTTTATCGTCTGCTCAGGCTGTTGTGATTAGAACCCCCCACCCCCCCCCCCCCCCCCCACACACCCCCCCACACCCCGGACACACCCCCCCACACCCCCCCACACCCCGGACAGCTCGATTCACTATTTAGATGTTTGATATTCATTTTATCTGCCCCGCCCCCTTCCTTAAACCCATTATAACTTCAACCTCCATTTTAACCATCCTTGTTTCTGTTTTTTATTTTATTTTATATAATTTCTTTCATTTCCCCCCCAAAAAATATTACAAAATAATTTCAGGCGGTCAGCATGAGTCACCAGAACCAAGGACTAGACGGTTGTTTTAGATTAATCCATAAAGAAATGTTGAATGTGAAATATCCTTTTTAAACAATATAAACTGTTTTATATATTTTTCAAACAATATAAAATGTGTTTTATATCTTTTTTAAACAATATAAAATGTGTAATATTCACATTTCATCACATGCCATGTAGCATGTGATGCGTATTCCTAGATCAACAACAACAACATACTAGCGCTGGTGTCAGAGGAAATGTTGGTGTCATGGCCGCCGTGCGTCAGCCCCTCCTTCCCCTACCTTGCGTTGGGTGGTCTTTGTTGTCCGTGATGTGTGTGCGTCAGTAAAAAGCGTCCCCCCATTGATTCCCTAAATTAGGTTGATGGGAGGCCCTCCTATCAGGTGGCATATTAATTGGGCCGGGGCAGCTTCCATATGAAAACCACTAACCAACACTAAAGCTTTGTTTGCACCACTCTCTCTTTCACCCCCCCCCCCCCCCCCCATGACCCCCCCCCCCCCCCACACACACACACACACACACACTCACACACGTAGCTGTTTGCACCACTCTCTCTTTCAGCAATTAGCCTCGGGGTGAGTTGTGCTTCCTGCCCCCCCCCCCCCCCCACACACGTAGCACTGCAGCCATTCCAACTCTCACCACTTGAACCCTAGATGTCCTTCCATCCTGGAGCAGATAGCAGATCTATAAGCTGTCCTTCCATCCTGGAGCAGATAGCAGATCTATAAGCTGTCCTTCCATCCTGGAGCAGATAGCAGATCTATAAGCTGTCCTTCCATCCTGGAGCAGATAGCAGATCTATAAGCTGTCCTTCCATCCTGGAGCAAATAGCAGATCTATAAGCTGTCCTTCCATCCTGGAGCAGATAGCAGATCTATAAGCTATCCCTTCCATCCTGGGGAAAACATTTGGCCAGAATAGCCGATCTAACAACTATGATACTGTACAGAATGTATGATACTGTAGAGCAGGGGTGCCCACACTTTTTGACTTGAGAGCTACTTTCAAAATGACCAGCTCGGCAAGATCTACCCACCAAATCAATTATTATACCATTGCTGAAAATAGTTTAAATATGTACCTGAGGAGGCTTCGGAATAGTAGAGTTTGTGTTACATTCTGTACAGTATAAGACAAATGCACTTGGAATGGGAAATAGAGGGGGAGAAATGTTTTTTTAATCGTTTTTTTTTTCTTCAATGTATTTAAATGAAATACTCTTTAGGGGCATGTCATGTGATCTACCTGCACAGCCTTTGTGATCTACTGGTAGATCGCGATCTACCTTTTGGGCACCCCTGCTGTAGAGTGTAGACTAGAGTGTATAGAACTCAGTCCTGCTGTAGAGTGTAGACTAGAGTGTATAGAACTCACCCCTGCTGTAGACTCTACAGTGTAGAGTGTAGACTAGAGTGTATAGAACTCACCCTGCTGTAGAGTGTAGACTAGAGTGTATATAACTCACCCTGCTGTAGAGTGTAGACTAGAGTGTATAGAACTCACCCTGCTGTAGAGTGTAGACTAGAGTGTATAGAACTCACCCTGCTGTAGAGTGTAGACTAGAGTGTATAGAACTCACCCTGCTGTAGAGTGTAGACTAGAGTGTATAGAACTCACCCTGCTGTAGAGTGTAGACTAGAGTGTATAGAACTCACCCTGCTGTAGAGTGTAGACTAGAGTGTATAGAACTCACCCTGCTGTAGAGTGTAGACGTGCGTGCGTGTATGCGTGCGTGCCTGCGTGCGTGCGTGCGTGCCTGCCTGCGTGCGTGCCTGCGTGCGTGCGTGCGTGCCTGCGTGCGTGCGTGCGTGCGTGCGTGCGTGCGTGCGTGCGTGCGTGCGTGCGTGCGTGCATGCGTGCGTGCGTGTGTGTGTGCGTGCGTGTATGCGTGCGTGTATGCGTATACTTAATTCAACAAGGTGGACTAAATTGTCTAAAATTATAAAGAAAAAAGCAATGGGTCTCATAAGCTAAATAAATGATTTATTGTACAAAAGAAAAAGACAGTAAATAAACAACAAAAAGGCAAAACAAAACAAAAGAACAATTGAACAGTTATTCATAATTCATAATTCATATACACAACCATTAAACTACAACGTTTTACTACACATGAAGAGAGGATGGAAGTTAGGGGGGGTGAAGCGGTGAACCTGTCCACAACGTCATAAATGGCAACATTTGGGTCTTTATTTACATTAGAGATATTTTTACTGTACTTTACTGTACTCTCTCATATATTTATATGAAAACACTCTCACACACACCAGCCTACACACAAACACTAAAATAAAAGTTCAAAATGCAACTTAATTATTCTCCACATCAACACAGCTCCCTTAACGACCTGCGGTTAAACGATAATTACATCCCCAACATACATTAATAGTAATAATAATAATAATAATAATATTATTATTATTACATCCCCAACATACATTACCAGAGTCATTCTTTTGAACACAGCTGTCAATCATCCAACCTGAACCTGAGAGCAAATAGAACTTAGAGACCCTGTGGTGCTCTGGTCCATAGCTCTAATGCTCTGGTCCATAGCTCTAAATCATCCAACCTGAACCTGAGAGCAAATAGAACTTAGAGACCCTGTGGTGCTCTGGTCCATAGCTCTAATGCTCTGGTCCATAGCTCTAAATCATCCAACCTGAACCTGAGAGCAAATAGAACTTAGAGACCCTGTGGTGCTCTGGTCCATAGCTCTAATGCTCTGGTCCATAGCTCTAAATCATCCAACCTGAACCTGAGAGCAAATAGAACTTAGAGACCCTGTGGTTTTTACTCTACATTTTTGGGTTTATTTCTGGGATCTTTTTTTTTTCTTTTTTTCTTTTCTTTTTTTTACATGTTTGCCCAGATAAAAAAAAAAAGATTTAATTATCACAATATCTCAAATTATAAACAAAAAGCAAAGGTTGTCTTCATTTTTTTTTCTTTTTTTTCTTTTTTTTTTAGAATGCTAAAGTGAGGTAGACATACTTTGAAATGCATTATAATTGATATTAATAAATAGACAATTGACCAGTTGAATAGTTTCCTATTAGACCTTCTTATTGTTCCTCCCTTTGACAATGTGCATAATCACAAAGACGCTTATCGCACGTAGCAACATGTCACTTCCTCTGCTTTGGCTAACGATCCCTGGATGCTCCGCCCCCATTCTTCTTTCTTTCACTCAATAAAATAGAAAAGAAAAAGAAAATTCACAGGAAAAGAAAACATGTGTACGTGAGAGTCTCTCTACGTTGGTAACAGAAAACATGTGTACGTGAGAGTCTCTCTACGTTGGTAACAGAAAACATGTGTACGTGAGAGTCTCTCTACGTTGGTATGGCTATGTACGTGAGCCAGTGGGTCAACACGTTGTAAAAGTCTCTACGTTGGTAACAGGTTGAAGTGTTGACGAGGATCCAGGGCCATTTTCCACTTTAAAGCATTCTATGTTCACTTAGCTCTGGTCCATAGCTCTAATGCTCTGGTCCATAGCTCTAATGCTCTGGTCCATAGCTCTAATGCTCTGGTCCATAGCTCTAATGCTCTGGTCCATAGCTCTAATGCTCTGGTCCATAGCTCTAATGCTCTAATGCTCTGGTCCATAGCTCTAATGCTCTGGTCCATAGCTCTAATGCGTTGCATTTAGAGCTATGTTACTCGCCACTTCCGCCGCTCGTAATCGTATGAATGCAGACCAGCCTCTCGTCTTTAGCGTAAATAAAAATAACGTTTTTGCTACTCACCAAAACAAAGGCGGGTTGTGTCATTAGAAAGCCTACTTTCCTTAGTGGGTGACCTCTGAGCCCCCCCTACCCCCCGTATAAACGGTACTTTTTGGCCAGAAAGGGAAAAATATTCTCTATGAGGCAATTCTCTGGGCAATATCGGTAGAGGGCCACTTTTGCCCAAAAAAGTACCGTTTATACGTGTGGTGGGGGGCTCAGAGGTCACCCACTAAGGAAAGTAGGCTTTCTAATGACACAACCCGCCTTTGTTTTAGTGAGTAGCAAAACAAATATTTGTATTTACCCTAACCCTAACCCTAAAGACGAGAGGCTGGTCTGCATTCATGCGAGCGGCGGAAGTCGACAGTAACATAGCTCTAAATGCAACGCATTAGAGCTATGGACCAGAGCATTAGAGCTATGGACCAGCGCATTAGAGCTATGGACCAGAGCATTAGAGCTATGGACCAGAGCATTAGAGCCATGGACCAGAGCATTAGAGCTATGGACCAGAGCATTAGAGCTATGGACCAGAGCATTAGAGCCATGGACCAGAGCTAATGTTCACACTGATCTGACGACAGACGTACAACTTATTAACAACAACACACAGACATAATAATATGACTTATCAACCCAGACGTATCGCGGGCCTTACAGGCCGGGCTGGGACGGACGGTCCAGGGTTCAGCAGAGTGTGAGTGTATAATATGGACAGGCCCTCCGCTTCCAGGAAAGCTGTGATGGTATAAAAGAAGAAGTGATAAAAACCTCTCTCTAATTCATCCACATGGTAACAAAACAACAGAAGCTTGGAGTTCCCCCAGCGAGCCGTAGTCGGACATTAAAGACGTCCTTCTGAAACCGCGTTACGACCGCTCTAAAAGTCAACGTTCCTTCCAGCGGCTGGGCTTCGCCCAGACGTTGGTTTAATAATAGCTGTTTTATTTTAAGCGTCTAGATATAAATATATTATATATATCCGTTGAAGTGACGTTGTTTATTGGAAAAAACGTTGACTTTCAGACCAGTTTCTGTATAACCCAGTTTTAGCTTCGCCGTTTAGACGTCTGAATAGTCCTCAAACATTTAGACGTCTGAATAGTCCTCAAACATTTAGACGTCTGAATAGTCCTCAAACATTTAGACGTCTGAATAGTCCTCAAACATTTAGACGTCTGAATAGTCCTCACACATTTAGACGTCTGAATAGTCCTCACACATTTAGACGTCTGAATAGTCCTCACACATTTAGACGTCTGAATAGTCCTCACACATTTAGACATCTGAATAGTCCTCAAACGGCTCCTTTCTGCCATTATAATATTATATAATATTATAATATTATAATAATGTACAAGCTCTTCTTCTGCTCTGTAAAAACACAAACAACACTTTACGTCCTCTCACCGGCAACGTCCCATAGTGCAAAATTTATTGTTGGTAAGGTAGAGTGCCCCAAAGAAAGGGTTTTGTACCCCTTTTCTTTCTTTTTTTTTCTTTTTTTCCTTTTTTTAAATATTTACATATATATATATCATTTATATATAATGTCAGAAGGCTCTTCCTTTATCCAACAGCAGTGCTTTCGTTACAACAAGGGATATCTTTGCTTTGACATCCAGGAGACAAGACAGACTAATTTATTCTATGTTTCAAGCACTTCCACTTGCTGCATGTGGAGCTCGTGGTGAGTGTGGGTTTCTCTGCATGTGGAGCTCGTGGTGAGTGTGGGTTTCTCTGCATGTGGAGCTCGTGGTGAGTGTGGGTTTCTCTGCATGTGGAGCTCGTGGTGAGTGTGGGTTTCTCTGCATGTGGAGCTCGTGGTGAGTGTGGGTTTCTCTGCATGTGGAGCTCGTGGTGAGTGTGGGTTTCTCTGCATGTGGAGCTCGTGGTGAGTGTGGGTTTCTCTGCATGTGGAGCTCGTGGTGAGTGTGGGTTTCTCTGCATGTGGAGCTCGTGGTGAGTGTGGGTTTCCCTGCATGTGGAGCTCGTGGTGAGTGTGTGGGTCAGTCGCTTCCCAGAACAAGGAGTCCAAACGCGTTTCCCTCAGATATAAAGATCCGTTTACTTGCATTCTCTTCTTGCACTTACTGTATATCACTGTTTGTGTTTGACCTGCTGTACGTACAGTACAGAGAGGGATTATTATGTAACTTTACAGCCAATGCCAGATTATGTGTGATTTCTAGAACTCATACTGCAGACTGTGGCACACGGATAAGCTGTCGCTATAGCCACGTGTAACTCTCACATCAGTCTGAATCTATGAACTACACATCGGAGATGAAAACATGTGGCTGTACTGCACCTTCACGTCACATACGTAGCCCAGCTGTTATTCTTGAAGGCATCACGATAACTATAGGAACAGATTATGATATCAACATGTTTACAACATGCAGAGTCTCTCAGACCACTTTGAGCCCACATGTGTATCCATGCATGTATGTATGTATGTATGTATGTATGTATGTATGTATGTATGTATGTATGTATGTATGTATGTATGTATGTATGTATGTATGTATGTATGTATGTATGTATGTATGTATGTATGTATGTATGTATGTATGTATGTATGTATGTATGTATGTATGTATGTATGCAGGGGGTTGGTTGATGATGTTTCCTTTGCTATTCTCGAGGACCGTTTGAGAGTTCCCCCTTTGAGATGTGATATAACCAGTATTGTTCTAGTTGCAGAGCCCAGAGTTTGCCCCGTTGCTACTTTGACACAGAGCCAAATGACGTCAGAGTGCATCTACGACACAGATCTACTTTTAGAACTTATCTTAACTCATTTGATCTACTAGATTTCTATCAAAAAACAAAAAGGTTATTGCACCGTTGAGTTTAACGAAGAGCTAACTTCGCTCTTAAAAGACGGAGTCAAACGGAATCATCTCTTTTATCCCCTCATCTCTTTCTTTTTGTGTTTTACAAGAGTACAAATAAACGGAGATCAAAGTAACAGTTAAACTCTTAAGAATGTCACACTGGGGTGTTATGCATCAATAGAGGCCGCAGCCTCTCCAGCAGCAACACGTTCCCAGAAAGTCCTTTTGGGTTCATTCTGGTCGTATTCATCAGCATGCAAAGGAAGCTTTTTGTTCTGTTCTTAGGCTGAGGTTTTTTCCCCCCTCGATGTATTTGCAAAGTAACAGAAACCTCAACCCAGGCCCCCTTTCAAGACATTCTATGTGGATCTCATCCCACCCATATAAGATAGAAGTAAACATAACCTGTTGTTCTTCACTCCAGGACTGAACATGCTTTGAAAAGGTGAACAGAACTAAACCAATAAGGATACTGTAAATGTCTCCTGCTATCTCCTTCCACCGGCCTGGACATCTCACAAAGACGCCGTTGTTTAAAAAATAAAAAATACATCTCGAGACAAAACAATAACCACAAAACTAAGAAACACTTATAACATAGTTTTGTCTTATTCATTCATTCATTCATTATCTGTACCGTTCCACCCAACACGCCCACCTTTAAATCGTCCAAAGTGTAACTTCTATCACTCTCTCACTCACTCAGAACTTTTTTTGTTTGTTGTTTTCGTTTTTGTGTCATATTTCATTTATAACCATGTTTTTTTAACACTTAAGAATAAAATGAATGAACAGAGAGAAGTATGTAAGTCCAGTTGGGAGGTGATAGAGTGGTATGCCGGGACGGTCCGTAAAGCGGGGAGGTGGTGGCTGTACATTTAGAAGGACAGATAGGTCCGTAAAGCGGGGAGGTGGTGGCTGTACATTTAGTTCATAACTCCTCCTCTCTAAGAACAGCCACACCGGTCCACCACCATGCCAGGGATCTTCCCGTGGATGATCTGCTGCTTGTCATTGAAGTAGAGCATGTTAATGGGGGACATCTTGGTGGGCGTGCAGCACGGGCCCGCCGAGCCGCGCGGGTTGGCGTGCTGCACCAGGTGGGTGTGCGGGTACTTCTGCATGAACATGTACTCGCACTGGCCGGAGCAGTAGTTGGCCTTGTAGCGCTTCGGGGCGATGATCCAGTCCCAGCCGAACGCCTCGAAGTCCACCGTCAGCGGGTAGCGGCAGCAGCGAGACTCGGTGCTGTGCTCGTCGCAGTCCAGGCCCAGGTTCCTGCGCGAGCGCTTGGTCGTCTCCAGAACCTTCACTTCCAGGAACGGCTGCTGGAATCAGTGGGGGTTGGTGGGGTGGGGGGTGGGGGGGCGGGGGGAGGGGGCGAGACAGACGAAGAGGTGGTTATAGGAGATTACTGGTTATGTGTTTACTGAAAAGACTTATTGTTATACACAGTGAAAGTTAATGATCCATGTATGGACTCCACATTAACAATGACGTCATCATATGTTAATATATTATTATAATGAGCGTTAGTGATAAAGACTATCTACTGTCTCTCTCTCACACACACACACACACACACACACACACACACACACACACACACACACCATAAACCAGAAATCACGGAGCAATCACTGATGACCCTGACGTTTCTGTGTTTTGGTCTGTGATCTTGGCACCAGCCCAACAAGTTTGCTCGTGCAAATCGAATGCTCAAAATGACCTAAAAAAACTCTCCCTCTTTCAAACAGCTCAGAGACTCTGCTCTGATTCTGGCGGTTTATTGAGTACAAGCTTTGCACGCAATAGCGTTTAATTCCCTGGTGCTCAACTTTGTACTACTGTGGGATTGTTAGCAGCCAATAGGAGGCCTGGACCCAACATGGTGTTAGCAGCCAATAGGAGGCCTGGACCCAACATGGTGTTAGCAGCCAATAGGAGGCCTGGACCCAACATGGTGTTAGCAGCCAATAGGAGGCCTGGACCCAACATGTTTAAACGCCAGGCAGCCACAGTGCGTGGCGTGACACCTTGACGATGGAGCTACTTTTAAGAGTAGTAAACGCCACCACTGAGGTTTCCTTTAAGAGTAGTAAACGCCACCACTGAGGTTTCCTTTAAGAGTAGTAACGCCACCACTGAGGTTTAAGAGTAGTAAACGCCACCACTGAGGTTTCCTTTAAGAGTAGTAAACGCCACCACTGAGGTTTAAGAGTAGTAAACGCCACCACTGAGGTTTCCTTTAAGAGTAGTAAACGCCACCACTGAGGTTTCCTTTAAGAGTAGTAAACGCCACCACTGAGGTTTCCTTTAAGAGTAGTAAACGCCACCACTGAGGTTTCCTTTAAGAGTAGTAAACGCCACCACTGAGGTTTCCTTTAAGAGTAGTAAACGCCACCACTGAGGTTTCCTTTAAGAGTAGTAACGCCACCACTGAGGTTTAAGAGTAGTAAACGCCACCACTGAGGTTTCCTTTAAGAGTAGTAAACGCCACCACTGAGGTTTCCTTTAAGAGTAGTAAACGCCACCACTGAGGTTTCCTTTAAGAGTAGTAAACGCCACCACTGAGGTTTCCTTTAAGAGTAGTAACGCCACCACTGAGGTTTAAGAGTAGTAAACGCCACCACTGAGGTTTCCTTTAAGAGTAGTAAACGCCACCACTGAGGTTTCCTTTAAGAGTAGTAAACGCCACCACTGAGGTTTCCTTTAAGAGTAGTAAACGCCACCACTGAGGTTTCCTTTAAGAGTAATAAACGCCACCACTGAGGTTTCCTTTAAGAGTAGTAAACGCCACCACTGAGGTTTCCTTTCATCCTTCTCCCAATTGTTGACATCCAAACTAGTTGGGGGTTCCGTCTTATGTAATAATGATTCATCCGAATTTACCAGGTCACTGGTCACACAAACACACTGCAACAAAATGCAGAGTGTTCAGTTAAGATCGGGAGAGCTTTGTGAGTCACTTGGCTCAGGATGGCAGTCGCACCATTCCTTCCACTCGCTGTTTCTTTTAGCACTGACGTTCTTCAGCGTGTTTTAATCGGCAGTTCTGTGATGTCACATGAACCCCAGCTGGGAAAGCCATCCCATTTCTGGGAAAGCCAGAATAATAGGTCCAAAATATAGACAAACATTTGGCAGAGATTTGGCAAAACGTTCTGTGGAAATATCGCCGATCTACAAGCTCAGAAAAATAGACCTGCGATACATTGACGGGTGTATAGGGTTGGTGATTGCCTGGCTGTTGTCCAGGTTCCTTTTACAGTTCTTTAAGTATTATATAAATATAATATTATTTTTAGCATATATTTATACTATTTTAATATTCATTACTGTAGTGTGCATTCTGTGCATACTGGATCACATCCATGAAATAACAGTAATAATTAATAATTCATTATACGTTTCTATTCTTACACAGGATGTCAACATCAGGGGTACAAAATCCTGCATGTTGTTTTTATTTATTTTTTTGTCTTAAGATAAATAAATTCATGAAAGCATTATCACTGATATATGCCCCTGCTATACTGTACAATTTAATGTATGGTGATTGAAAATTGTACTGTGTATTAAAATACCTGAGTATTCACAAATCTGTACTGATGACTGCTCACAACGGTACATTTCATTCCAGATGTTTGACCATAAGATGTGGAACTATTTGACACTAAACAGACCATAAGATGTGGAACTATTTGCCACTAAACAGACCATAAGATGTGGAACTATTTGCCACTAAACAGACCATAAGATGTGGAACTATTTGACACTAAACAGACCATAAGATGTGGAACTATTTGCCACTAAACAGACCATAAGATGTGGAACTATTTGACACTAAACAAACCATAAGATGTGGAACTATTTGACACTAAACAGACCATAAGATGTGGAACTATTTGACACTAAACAGACCATAAGATGTGGAACTATTTTACACTAAACAGACCATAAGATGTGGAACTATTTGACACTAAACAAACCATAAGATGTGGAACTATTTGACACTAAACAGACCATAAGATGTGGAACTATTTGACACTAAACAGACCATAAGATGTGGAACTATTTGACACTAAACAGACCATAAGATGTGGAACTATTTGACACTAAACAGACCATAAGATGTGGAACTATTTGCCTCTAAACGGACCATCTGAACGCTGGATGGCCAGATCTGACCACGTTCAGGGGGAGGAGTCTCTTCAATATGAAAACAATGGATTTAAAGCCTGTATTCTCTGTGCAAAGTCAGCAAAAAATCTATTATTTTTTTCCCCACTATATTTTTATCCTACGATGTTGTGACCCACATTCCACCTCATGGCCTCAGTGCCTTCATTCTAAGCCTTCATTCCACCTCATGGCCTCAGTGCGTTCATTCTAACCCTTCATTCCACCTCATGGCCTCAGTGCCTTCATTCCACCTCATGGCCTCAGTGCGTTCATTCTAACCCTTCATTCCACCTCATGGCCTCAGTGCCTTCATTCTAAGCCTTCATTCCACCTCATGGCCTCAGTGCCTTCATTCTAACCCTTCATTCTAACCCTTCATTCTAACCCTTCATTCCACCTCATGGCCTCAGTGCCTTCATTCTAAGCCTTCATTCCACCTCATGGCCTCAGTGCGTTCATTCTAACCCTTCATTCTAACCCTTCATTCTAACCCTTCATTCCACCTCATGGCCTCAGTGCCTTCATTCTAACCCTTCATTCTAACCCTTCATTCTAAGCCTTCATTCCACCTCATGGCCTCAGTGCCTTCATTCTAACCCTTCATTCTAACCCTTCATTCTAACCCTTCATTCCACCTCATGGCCTCAGTGCCTTCATTCTAAGCCTTCATTCTACCTCATGGCCTCAGTGCCTTCATTCTAACCCTTCATTCTGACCCTTCATTCTAACCCTTCATTCCACCTCATGGCCTCAGTGCCTTCATTCTAACCCTTCATTCTAACCCTTCATTCCACCTCATGGCCTCAGTGCCTTCATTCTAAGCCTTCATTCTACCTCATGGCCTCAGTGCCTTCATTCTAACCCTTCATTCTAACCCTTCATTCTAACCCTTCATTCTGACCCTTCATTCCACCAGGATGAAGTCTTCAGGCTGCATGTCCAAGTCAGGTCAACTCCTGAATGAAGTCTGAGTCGGGTCTGAAGTCTCACGTCTACAACTACAAACGGAATGGCCTTGACTAGTGACAAATAAACTAAATTAAATATATGGAATCTACAGTATATCCAATGATTAAATTGTAAATGGATGTCAAAGCAAGTAGTACCATGAACAATTCAAAGAGTAGCAGTGGTCAAGGCCGGCCATACTGTCATCTATAGCAGTGGGTCTCGAGGTGGGGGCCATGGGGACCCCCATGGCTCCGTGGGGGGCCAGGGGGGACCCCATGGCTCTGTGGTGGTTCCAGGGGGGCTCCCTGCAGCTAAATGATTGTTAGACACCTCACAGGTCTGTAACTCTACACTCTAAAGGGGGACCGCATGTAATTCCGATGGAGCGGGATGAGGTGGGTTGTGGTTTGTCTGAACTACGTACTGCACCCCTCCCTCTAAAGAGGTAAATGAAACACTGCCAGTGTAGATTGAACTACGTATTGCACCCCTCCCTCTAAAGAGGTAAATGGGTTAGGGTCTGAACTACGTATTGCACCCCTCCCTCTAAAGAGGTGAATGGGTTAGGGTCTGAACTACGTATTGCACCCCTCCCTCTAAAGAGGTGAATGGGTTAGGGTCTGAACTACGTATTGCACTCCTCCCTCTAAAGAGGTGAATGGGTTAGGGTCTGAACTACGTATTGCACCCCTCCCTCTAAAGAGGTGAATGGGTTAGGGTCTGAACTACGTATTGCACCCCTCCCTCTAAAGAGGTGAATGGGTTAGGGTCTGAACTACGTATTGCACCCCTCCCTCTAAAGAGGTGAATGGGTTAGGGTCTGAACTACGTATTGCACCCCTCCCTCTAAAGAGGTGAATGAACAGTGTAGATTGAACTACGTATTGCACCCCTCCCTCTAAAGAGGTGAATGAACAGTGTAGATTGAACTACGTATTGCACCCCTCCCTCTAAAGAGGTGAATGGGTTAGGGTCTGAACTACGTATTGCACCCCTCCCTCTAAAGAGGTGAATGGGTTAGGGTCTGAACTACGTATTGCACCCCTCCCTCTAAAGAGGTGAATGAACAGTGTAGATTGAACTACGTATTGCACCCCTCCCTCTAAAGAGGTGAATGAACAGTGTAGATTGAACTACGTACTGCACCCCTCCCTCTAAAGAGGTGAATGAACAGTGTAGATTGAACTACGTATTGCACCCCTCCCTCTAAAGAGGTGAATGAACAGTGTAGATTGAACTACGTATTGCACCCCTCCCTCTAAAGAGGTGAATGAACAGTGTAGATTGAACTACGTATTGCACCCCTCCCTCTAAAGAGGTGAATGAACAGTGTAGATTGAACTACGTATTGCACCCCTCCCTCTAAAGAGGTGAATGGGTTAGGGTCTGAACTACGTATTGCACCCCTCCCTCTAAAGAGGTGAATGAACAGTGTAGATTGAACTACGTATTGCACCCCTCCCTCTAAAGAGGTGAATGGGTTAGGGTCTGAACTACGTATTTCACCCCTCCCTCTAAAGAGGTGAATGGGTTAGGGTCTGAACTACGTATTGCACCCCTCCCTCTAAAGAGGTGAATGGGTTAGGGTCTGAACTACGTACTGCACCCCTCCCTCTAAAGAGGTGAATGGGTTAGGGTCTGAACTACGTATTGCACCCCTCCCTCTAAAGAGGTGAATGAACAGTGTAGATTTTGGGGTCACAGAGATAAAAAAAACAAATCTTATCAAATGGGAGTCCTTGAGATATGAAATCACTGATCTATATGCTTAGTTTGACCTCTGACCCTGGAGGTCATCTGCAGGCTGCCATAACCTTGACCTCTCCCCGGGCGCGGCCAGAGGAGAGCATCTCTGAGTCCATGGTGTTTATTTGAGAAAGCCCACACCCCTCCACTCCCCCTCCCCCCACCCCCCCCCCCCCATCCAGCTGGGCTCCAGCAGCACAGTTTCTTTTCTTGTTTTTTTGTGACGCATTCATACGAGGAAATAAGACGAAAGGCCAACGAGGTGAAGTCGGTTTGCATGCACGCACGCACGCACGCACGCACGCACGCACGCACTCACGCACGCACGCACGCACGCACGCACACACACACACACACACACACACACACACACACACACACACACACACACACACACAGAGATCAGTGAGAAAGGGGAGTTGGACTTTCTGTTGCTTGTTGTGTTTGGTTCTGTTTTGGTACACATGCCTTCTCTTCTCTGATCTGCTCTTTTTCTGTCCCCTTTTAGAAAAACAACACATGCTGCTGCGTCGCAGAGAGGGCAGACGTCCTATTGGCCGACCCGCTGTGGGGCAGCCGTCCTATTGGCCGACACACCAGAGGTGCCCGCTGTTCTGTGTTGTCGTGATCCGGCCCAAATGACCACTTCTAGTCTGGATCACTGTCCTGTCCTGTCCCATACCCTGAGAGGATTGCTGTCCTGTCCCATACCCTGAGTGTCCTGTCCCATACCCTGAGAGGATCACTGTCCTGTCCTGTCCCATAGCCTGAGGATCACTGTCCTGTCCTGTCCCATACCCTGAGAGGATCACTGTCCTGTCCCATAGCCTGAGGATCACTGTCCTGTCCTGTCCCATACCCTGAGAGGATCACTGTCCTGTCCCATAGCCTGAGGATCACTGTCCTGTCCCATAGAGACACACAGGCACTACAAATTTCACGCCCCCAAATGAGACAGCGGCCCCACTTCTGGTCCGTTTCAACTGTGTACTGCAGCTGCCAATGCAATCCCTATGAGAGGCATCATAAAATACCCTAATTTCACTGGTTCATTACTGAGGCTATAGCGATTTTTTTTGTGTTCTAATAAAGTGTCCCATATGTTTAATTTGTCACATACCTGCCATTTCAATATACATCCTACAATGTACTATAATATACTCCATCAGTTTGTGAAAAGTGCTAGCATTGTAAATCTCAAGTCAAAGTGGTCGCACGGTATATACGTCACGGATGCATCCCTTGAGGTTTTCAATACCCAGATATATTTGTTGTATTTCGTTTTATATGCTATGTATTTGTTGAAAATGATCTAAACAGCATCTTGCAAGACTATTATTAATACTCATCTGGAGAATTCACTAGGTAGTTGAAAATGTCAGGATGTCACTCCTCCATTTAGCTGGGTTATTTTCCCATGCAACTATTCAGCAAAGTTAATTATACAACAAGTTGACAGCGGTAAAACACAACGTCGGAGCTCCGTGGTAGGTAGAAGGTATTATATATAGTAAGCCTGTGACATGTTCAAAATATAGACATGAATAACAAAGTCAGTCGGGATCGGGATGCATATTGAGAATTCCACTCTTCAAAGTCGGCGCTCGTAGCCTCGTAAAGGCAGTGACGTCCCGTAAAAGCGACAGGTTCTCTGTCTGCCGTCAACCCTCTGCTCCGTTAACATTATGGTAACTCATTCAAGTGGTAAATTAAATGTGAAATACATCCTCTATTGAGAAAACAACAATATATGTTGACAAAGACACTTCATACATTTGGAAACATATTTTTATTCAAATCAATATAGTCTTCAGTTCATTTCATATTATTTTAAAAGTAGGCTAACTACAGTTGAATTTCAATGGACTTCTATGGGCTGGCCTGCAGTATCCGTGCCAACGGACCAGAAGTGGGGACGCTGTCTCATTTGGGGGCGTGAAATGTGTCTCTATACCCTGAGAGGATCACTGTCCTGTCCCATAGCCTGAGGATCACTGTCCTGTCCCATAGCCTGAGGATCACTGTCCTGTCCTGTCCCATACCCTGAGAGGATCACTGTCCTGTCCTGTCCCATAGCCTGAGGATCACTGTCCTGTCCTGTCCCATACCCTGAGAGGATCGCTGTCCTGTCCTGTCCCATAGCCTGAGAGGATCACTGTCCTGTCCTGTCCCATACCCTGAGAGGATCGCTGTCCTGTCCTGTCCCATACCCTGAGAGGATCACTGTCCTGTCCCATAGCCTGAGGATCACTGTCCTGTCCTGTCCCATAGCCTGAGGATCACTGTCCTGTCCCATACCCTGAGAGGATCACTGTCCTGTCCTGTCCCATAGCCTGAGGATCACTGTCCTGTCCTGTCCCATACCCTGAGAGGATCGCTGTCCTGTCCTGTCCCATAGCCTGAGAGGGTCACTGTCCTGTCCTGTCCCATACCCTGAGAGGATCGCTGTCCTGTCCTGTCCCATACCCTGAGAGGATCACTGTCCTGTCCCATAGCCTGAGGATCACTGTCCTGTCCTGTCCCATACCCTGAGAGGATCACTGTCCTATCCCATAGCCTGAGGATCCCATACGAGTCACAAATAGATCTGCGTTCCGTATCGTGCTGCAAACATTTGGTGAAGATAGCAGATCTACAAGCTCACTATGTGTTGCAGTGCGATGCGTTGTGATCTTATAGATCCACTGTCCCAGTACAGGTCTGACAGCCCTTCATTCTAAGTGTGAATGGGACATTAAACAGGGTTCAATGTGGAACGCCCTACCAACAGTCATTAAGACATGCGAATCCCTTGACTCCTTCAAAACCGCTCTCAAAGGGCACCTATACGGACGAACTGGCCCCCGTAAAATCTGAATCCCCCCCCACCCCTGTTTCCCCTCACTGTATATGTTTCTTTTCCCTTTTTACCTCCTATGATGATTTCCTTTATATTTATATTTCCTATATAGTTGTGTATATTCGTACGTCTCTAAATGTTTTGATGAATTGAAAATGGTGGGCCCTATTGTAAACAAGTGTAATGCTTTATGGTGTCGTCCACTCACTGTTAACAGTTTTTGTATTGAGTTGTACTTGAAATGTACTGCAAACTGCAAAAATAAATCAATCAAACAATCAATCAATCCCAGGCCAGCTCTGACGGTGACAGTCCTTACCAGCCCTTCCTCCCCGGGTCTCAGCGAGGTGACGGCCAGGTCGTTGCCGCTCTCGTCGTAGGCGTTGATGTCGATGCCCCAGTTGGTGTGCGGCTGCTTGAACCAGTTCTGCAGGACGTGCTTGAAGTCGATGCTCTGCCAGTGGCCCACGCGGGAGTTCAGCTCGATCTTCAGCGAGCGGATGCGGATGTGGCGGCTGCCCTGGTCCGTCACGGGCTTCAGACGCAGGATCTGCAGGTACACGGTGGAGGTCTGCTGCAGCGGGCGCAGGTACACCCACAGCTGGGCCTTCAGGACCTTGGTGAACATCAGCTTGGGGCTGAACTTGAAGAAGCAGCAGCTGGGCTTCCCGTCCACCTGGACCAGAGGCTCCGCTATGGAGGAGAGAGAGAGGAAGAGACACGTTACATACATCCATAACATCTGATCTAACATCTAACTGTCCCCCTCACCAGGGGCTCCGCTATGGAGAGGAGATAGAGAGGGACGTTAATACAGACACTATAAGAAGATCAAGACATCTAACCCTAACCCTAACGGTCCACCTGGACCAGGGGCTCCGCTATGGAGGAGAGAGAGAGGGACGTTAATACAGACACTATAAGAAGATCAAGACATCTAACCATAACCCTAACGGTCCACCTGGACCAGGGGCTCCGCTATGGAGGAGAGAGAGAGGGACTACGTTAACACCATGGAGGCCCGGGGCGGAGATCTCCGTCAAGTTCAAGGTCATGGTCAAGTGCCCAAGCCGAAGGTTGATAAATAGGACGGAGATTAATGATAACAAAACCGTTCGCATCGCTCTAGAGCCTAGGAGTGCTTGTTGCCCAATCCGATGACGTGTCAAAAAGTGACACGTCATCGAAAATGTTCCCTGCCTGTTTAGCTGACGAAAACGAAAATCTTAAAACGATCATAACTCCCGATCTAAATCATCCCGTCTAATTCTGAAAAAAAGATCCTGTGTTTGACGGCCTTCCGCGGTCCAGTCGCTAGTCGCGATAGATTTATTCTTACCTCCCGTTGTTGTCGATCGACTCTAGAGTGGTGTGGCTATTGTTAGCTGTTACACAGACATGCACAACAACTTCCGGTGCGCCGGTAAAAGTGGTCCGGGCGCTATAAATGATGGGCACATGGATTAAATGGATTAAATAGGTCCGTTGATACAGGTGTTAATACAGAAACTAAAGAAGAACAGGACATCTAACCCTAACGGTCCACCTGAACCAGGGGCTCCGCTGGGGAGGAGAGAGAGGAGGAAGAGACATGTTCAAACTAGGGCCGGGATTAACGCATTTAATCGCACCTTTTTTTTCACTGCGGAACGTTTCTCACTGGGCGCGTTTCAAGTACTGAATAGGCTGCTGCACACCTTGCAGGGGGAGGAGCAGCCCCCCCCCTCGCAGCAGTAGCAGTCCAGTTCACTCTACACTACAGCTCCGTCAGACAACAACAAAGCCCAAACCCAAACGAATCGAATGAAGAAGCTGCTTATATCGCTTTTGCTCCGTTGATGGGACATTTAGATTTAAAATCGGATGGATGCGTGGATAGCAGCATGGTTGTGTGCAATGTCAGAGGGAAAGGATCCATACGCCATATGACCAACGTTAGCTTCCATGTTAGCTGCTTCAGCTTAACATGTCTCGCAGAGTAGAGGCTTGCAGAGGCTTTGCGGAGATTTCAACACATCACAAAGCTGTCAAGCTGTCCTCGATGCGAAACATACTGAAGCAGCAAGTGTGAAAGTCCGTGGTCAGATAATGGTCTGCCCCATGCAACCCCATGTGAAATGCACTCCCCAGCTAGTTCATTCCACCGTTTTTTATTTTATTCCTTTGTCTAAGTGTTTCCCCCCTAATAAAGTTGTTTTTATTTGTTTTCTCATGCCCCGCCATATAAAGCACATTTGAGTATTCATAGACACTTTATAGGCACTTGCTGCACTTGTTTATCTGTTGGAAAAAACGTTGTATTGCTTAAAGGGGAATACCACTCATTTAAAGGGGAATACCACTCATAAAGGGGAATACCACTCATTAAAGGGGAATACCACTCATAAAGGGGAATACCACTCATTAAAGGGGAATACCACTCATAAAGGGGAATACCACTCTTAAAGGGGAATACCACTCATTTAAAGGGGAATACCACTCATAAAGGGGAATACCACTCATTAAAGGGGAATACCACTCATAAAGGGGAATACCACTCTTAAAGGGGAATACCACTCATTTAAAGGGGAATACCACTCATTAAAGGGGAATACCACTCATTTTCAACATTTTTCTATGGAGTTGGAAAAAAAGGTTTCTCACGGTTCTCGGGTTGAATATTGACATGCGATTAAAATGCGATTAATCAAGATTAATTAATTACAAAGCTTCTAATTAATTAGATTAAATGTTTTAATGGAGTCCCAGCCCTAGTTAATACATTTAGATCGTACGACGTGTGGGAACGTCATAACTAATCCAACCGACTGATTTGTTTCTCTTTTTTTGGGGTTGGCCTCTCCTTCTGCAATGAAGGAGAGGCTGCCGTTCACTTCCCTGTTTACGGATCAGCAAGAAATGCTCGCCGCGCGTCATCTAGGGAGCTCTCCGTGGTTTTGACCAGATGGATATACTTCATTTCTGACTTCAACATGCCTCTCACGGCCTGGAATATTAACGCTTCTAGAGAGACTCCATCGTAATCATAGCGAGGTAAGCAAGCAACATTATGCCTCCCGGTTTTTGTACGGAAAGGAAGCGCCCGGCTTTCAGAGTAAAAGCTGCCATATCTTGCCCGGCACCCCGAGCTTCTATTTTGAAAGAAATCCCGGTGCTGTGAAGACATCTCTAACCCCAACAGCTGTAGAAGAGATGAGAAGAATCAACAGGTTATCCAGTACAGGACACTGTACTGGATAGTCTCCAGTACAGGACACTGTCACTACAACACTTAGAGATGAGAAGAATCAACAGGTTATCCAGTACAGGACACTGTTATCCAGGTGTACACAGGTTATCCAGTACAGGACACTGTCACTACAACACGTTATCCAGTACAGGACACTGTCACTACAACACGTTATCCAGTACAGGACACTGTCACTACAACACGTTATCCAGTACAGGACACTGTCACTACAACACGTTATCCAGTACAGGACACTGTCACTACAACACGTTATCCAGTACAGGACACTGTCACTACAACACGTTATCCAGTACAGGACACTGTCACTACAACACTGCCACTACAACACTGCCACTAAAACACGTTATCCAGTACAGGACACTGCCACTACAACACGTTATCCAGTACAGGACACTGTCACTACAACACTGCCACTACAACACTGCCACTAAAACACGTTATCCAGTACAGGACACTGTCACTACAACACGTTATCCAGTACAGGACACTGTCACTACAACACGTTATCCAGTACAGGACACTGCCACTACAACACGTTATCCAGTACAAGACACTGCCACTACAACACTGCCACTACAACACTGCCACTAAAACACGTTATCCAGTACAGGACACTGCCACTACAACACGTTATCCAGTACAGGACACTGCCACTACAACACGTTATCCAGTACAGGACACTGCCACTACAACACGTTATCCAGTACAGGACACTGTCACTACAACACTGCCACTACAACACTGCCACTAAAACACGTTATCCAGTACAGGACACTGTCACTACAACACGTTATCCAGTACAAGACACTGCCACTACAACACTGCCACTACAACACTGCCACTAAAACACGTTATCCAGTACAGGACACTGTCACTACAACACGTTATCCAGTACAGGACACTGCCAGTACAGGACACTGCCACTACAACACGTTATCCAGTACAGGACACTGCCACTACAACACTTTCCATCGACAGCCTTAGCCACAGAAGGCACGTTGCCGCCGCTACAGTCCTGTACAAAATGCAGCCCCCCCCCCACTGCCCTAGGGACCTCCAGGACATGCTCCCTCCACCTTACACCAGGCGGCGAAACACCCGCCGATGCACAGCCACACCAGAACATGCTCTCGACCCCCCAGGCTCCAAAACACGCACATCGGACAGGACTTTTCTCCACACTGCTGTCCAGGCGTGGAACAGCCTACCAGAGCATGTAGTGGACTCCATCACAGACAATGGAACAGCCTCTACCAGAGCATGTAGTTGACTCCATCACAGACAATGGAACAGCCTCTACCAGAGCATGTAGTTGACTCCATCACAGACAATGGAACAGCCTACCAGAGCATGTAGTGGACTCCATCACAGACAATGGAACAGCCTACCAGAGCATGTAGTGGACTCCATCACAGACAATGGAACAGCCTCTACCAGAGCATGTGGTGGACTCCATCACAGACAATGGAACAGCCTCTACCAGAGCATGTGGTGGACTCCATCACAGACAATGGAACAGCCTCTACCAGAGCATGTAGTTGACTCCATCACAGACAATGGAACAGCCTCTACCAGAGCATGTAGTTGACTCCATCACAGACAATGGAACAGCCTCTACCAGAGCATGTAGTTGACTCCATCACAGACAATGGAACAGCCTCTACCAGAGCATGTAGTGGACTCCATCACAGACAATGGAACAGCCTCTACCAGAGCATGTAGTTGACTCCATCACAGACAATGGAACAGCCTCTACCAGAGCATGTAGTTGACTCCTAGCCTGGTTAATAAACCAGACCGAATCAGCCGTTGGCAAAAAAAAAATTGCCTGCCAGCGGATTAGGGTCTGGCGAGGCTCAGTAGCACGCCTCTTTCCTACAACCGAGAACAGGTCGGGCCAATCGGGACACGGTATGCAATATGGGCGGGCTTTGGTACAGTGACGTTCAATGCTTGAGACCTTTGACTGACAGTAGCTCTGACCAATTGCGTCAAAGAGAAAATGTTTGAACCCGCCCCCCGGGAAATGAAATCCAAGTGGAGCCAGCCCAGACTAATATACCGCGACAGTGTTGTGTGATATTAGTCTGGTTTATTAGCCAGGCTAGTTGACTCCATCACAGACAATGGAACAGCCTCTACCAGAGCATGTAGTGGACTCCATCACAGACAATGGAACAGCCTCTACCAGAACATGTAGTGGACTCCATCACAGACAATGGTACAGCCTCTACCAGAGCATGTGGTGGACTCCATCACAGACAATGGAACAGCCTCTACCAGAACATGTAGTGGACTCCATCACAGACAATGGAACAGCCTCTACCAGAGCATACGTAGTGGACTCCATCACAGACAATGGAACAGCCTCTACCAGAGCATGTAGTGGACTCCATCACAGACAATGGAACAGCCTACCAGAGCATGTAGTGGACTCCATCACAGACAATGGAACAGCCTACCAGAGCATGTAGTTGACTCCATCACAGACAATGGAACAGCCTCTACCAGAGCATGTAGTGGACTCCATCACAGACAATGGAACAGCCTACCAGAGCAGGTAGTTGACTCCATCACAGACAATGGAACAGCCTCTACCAGAGCATGTAGTTGACTCCATCACAGACAATGGAACAGCCTCTACCAGAGCATGTAGTGGACTCCATCACAGACAATGGAACAGCCTCTACCAGAGCATGTGGTGGACTCCATCACAGACAATGGAACAGCCTCTACCAGAGCATGTGGTGGACTCCATCACAGACAATGGAACAGCCTCTACCAGAGCATGTAGTTGACTCCATCACAGACAATGAAACAGCCTCTACCAGAGCATGTAGTTGACTCCATCACAGACAATGGAACAGCCTCTACCAGAGCATGTAGTGGACTCCATCACAGACAATGGAACAGCCTCTACCAGAGCATGTAGTTGACTCCATCACAGACAATGGAACAGCCTCTACCAGAGCATGTAGTTGACTCCATCACAGACAATGGAACAGCCTCTACCAGAGCATGTGGTGGACTCCATCACAGACAATGGAACAGCCTACCAGAGCATGTAGTGGACTCCATCACAGACAATGGAACAGCCTCTACCAGAGCATGTAGTGGACTCCATCACAGACAATGGAACAGCCTACCAGAGCATGTAGTGGACTCCATCACAGACAATGGAACAGCCTACCAGAGCATGTAGTTGACTCCATCACAGACAATGGAACAGCCTCTACCAGAGCATGTAGTGGACTCCATCACAGACAATGGAACAGCCTCTACCAGAGCATGTAGTTGACTCCATCACAGACAATGGAACAGCCTCTACCAGAACATGTAGTGGACTCCATCACAGACAATGGAACAGCCTCTACCAGAGCATGTGGTGGACTCCATCACAGACAATGGAACAGCCTCTACCAGAGCATACGTAGTGGACTCCATCACAGACAATGGAACAGCCTCTACCAGAGCATGTAGTGGACTCCATCACAGACAATGGAACAGCCTACCAGAGCATGTAGTTGACTCCATCACAGACAATGGAACAGCCTACCAGAGCATGTAGTTGACTCCATCACAGACAATGGAACAGCCTCTACCAGAGCATGTAGTGGACTCCATCACAGACAATGGAACAGCCTACCAGAGCATGTAGTGGACTCCATCACAGACAATGGAACAGCCTACCAGAGCATGTAGTTGACTCCATCACAGACAATGGAACAGCCTCTACCAGAGCATGTAGTGGACTCCATCACAGACAATGGAACAGCCTACCAGAGCATGTAGTTGACTCCATCACAGACAATGGAACAGCCTCTACCAGAGCATGTAGTTGACTCCATCACAGACAATGGAACAGCCTCTACCAGAGCATGTAGTGGACTCCATCACAGACAATGGAACAGCCTCTACCAGAGCATGTAGTGGACTCCATCACAAACAATGGAACAGCCTCTACCAGAGCATGTAGTTGACTCCATCACAGACAATGGAACAGCCTCTACCAGAGCATGTAGTGGACTCCATCACAGACAATGGAACAGCCTACCAGAGCATGTAGTTGACTCCATCACAGACAATGGAACAGCCTCTACCAGAGCATGTAGTGGACTCCATCACAGACAATGGAACAGCCTACCAGAGCATGTAGTGGACTCCATCACAGACAATGGAACAGCCTCTACCAGAGCATGTAGTTGACTCCATCACAGACAATGGAACAGCCTCTACCAGAGCATGTAGTGGACTCCATCACAGACAATGGAACAGCCTACCAGAGCATGTAGTTGACTCCATCACAGACAATGGAACAGCCTCTACCAGAGCATGTAGTGGACTCCATCACAGACAATGGAACAGCCTACCAGAGCATGTAGTGGACTCCATCACAGACAATGGAACAGCCTCTACCAGAGCATGTAGTTGACTCCATCACAGACAATGGAACAGCCTCTACCAGAGCATGTAGTTGACTCCATCACAGACAATGGAACAGCCTCTACCAGAGCATGTAGTTGACTCCATCACAGACAATGGAACAGCCTCTACCAGAGCATGTAGTGGACTCCATCACAGACAATGGAACAGCCTCTACCAGAGCATGTAGTTGACTCCATCACAGACAATGGAACAGCCTCTACCAGAGCATGTAGTTGACTCCATCACAGACAATGGAACAGCCTCTACCAGAGCATGTAGTGGACTCCATCACAGACAATGGAACAGCCTCTACCAGAGCATGTAGTGGACTCCATCACAGACAATGGAACAGCCTCTACCAGAGCATGTAGTGGACTCCATCACAGACAATGGAACAGCCTCTACCAGAACATGTAGTGGACTCCATCACAGACATGGAACAGCCTACCAGAGCATGTAGTGGACTCCATCACAGACAATGGAACAGCCTCTACCAGAGCATGTAGTGGACTCCATCACAGACAATGGAACAGCCTCTACCAGAGCATGTAGTGGACTCCATCACAGACAATGGAACAGCCTCTACCAGAACATGTAGTTGACTCCATCACAGACATGGAACAGCCTACCAGAGCATGTAGTGGACTCCATCACAGACAATGGAACAGCCTCTACCAGAGCATGTAGTTGACTCCATCACAGACAATGGAACAGCCTCTACCAGAACATGTAGTGGACTCCATCACAGACAATGGAACAGCCTCTACCAGAGCATGTAGTGGACTCCATCACAGACAATGGAACAGCCTCTACCAGAGCATGTAGTGGACTCCATCACAGACAATGGAACAGCCTCTACCAGAACATGTAGTGGACTCCATCACAGACAATGGAACAGCCTCTACCAGAGCATGTAGTGGACTCCATCACAGACAATGGAACAGCCTACCAGAGCATACGTAGTGGACTCCATCACAGACAATGGAACAGCCTACCAGAGCATGTGGTAAATGGTAAATGGTAAATGGTGCATTTATATAGCGCCTTTATCCAAGGCGCTTTACATATGTGCATTACATTCACCCATTCACACACACATTCATACACCGATTGCAGCGGAAGCCATGCAAGGTACCAACCAGCACATCGGGAGCAATTTGGGGTTCAGTGTCTTGCCCAAGGACACTTCGACATGTAGACAGGAGGAGCCGGGATTCGAACCGCCGACCCATGGATCATTGGACGACCTGCTCTACCTCCTGAGCCATGTGGTGGACTCCATCACAGACAATGGTCTTCAAGCCTTTAAACGCAGAGCTCACAGATATCTCCTGACCCCCCCCCCCCCCCCCCCCCTCCCCCCCCTCACACTGACTGTTGAGCTGCAGTGAACCATTTGATTGGCCAATGGATATGTATCTTATCTTACTTGGCTATTGTTCACAATTGCATCGAATAAAAAAGAAAAAATATATCCATGAAGATACTGCAGGTGGGCCTCAAGTCCCAATGATTGGCAAAACACTGACATTGTAAGGATAATATATAGGGATGTGTGTGTGTGTGTGTGTGTGTGTGTGTGTGTGTGTGTGTGTGTGTGTGTGTGTGTGTGTGTGTGTGTGTGTGTGTGTGTGTGTGTGTGTGTGTGTGTGTGTGTGTGTGTGTGTGTGTGTGTGTGTGTGAGGCTTATCTAAAGAAGATAGGATCCAACATGAAGCACATCTCCAGAAATTCTACAGGTGCAAAAATATATGTACTATGAAAAGGAAGGGATGTCCGCACACAGTTTCTCTGCTCCCACGAAAACATTTTATTGGTACAATGTACCCTAACCCTAACCCTAACCCTATTGGTACAATGTACCAATACAAAGCAGAGACACAGTGTATTGGTACAATGTACCAATACAAAGCAGAGAAACATTGTATTGGCAGAGAAACATTGTATTGGTACAGTGTACCAATACAAAGCAGAGAAACATTGTATTGGTACAATGTACCAATACAAAGCAGAGAAACAGTGTGCGGACATCCCTTCCTATTCATTATCTAAAAAAGAACACCTACATTATTTGAGATTTTTGGGGCAGAATTTCCTCTTTTGTCGACCAAAGTGCTCTCAGGAGCCTAGCTGGAGCCCTCATTCAATGGCGTTCTGACTGCCTGCAGCGCCAACATCTCAATGTCACTAAAAACGAAGCTTCAGACCTCCCAAAACAACACGATGACCCACCTCGTTCAAACACACGCTGCTAGTCGCTGAATGAGCCCATGGGAACACGAGGAGAATATCTCTCTCATATAAAAATAACAATCTCTTCGGACATACTGTAGGTCGGCCATTCATTCATTCATTCTAAGTATGAATGGGTTGTTAGAGGAAGACCCCCTGGTCCCAGCTAGAGGAAGACCCCCTAGTCCCAGGACAGCTCTGACTGTCCTTCCCAAACACACATTGGAACATATCCTCATTCCACTGTGGAAGGTCCTGAGTCCTGACACCACTTCACAGAGAGGATCTCATTGGCTGTATTTAGGCTCCTGTTTGAGGTCCTAACACCGTCCATTATCGGATCACTGGTTTCCTTCAAACTTACAGTCGTGAGAAATCATCTATCAGGAAGGAGACCACCAGGGAAGGTAAAGGAGCTGCTGATCTCCTTTGTACATACAGGGGTAGAGAGGCCGGATGGGAACCGTGAGGTTCCCGGTTCGATCCCTGTGGGCTCCCCCAGAGTTAGTGTCCAAGACTCCAGGGGCTCCATTTTCGTCACCGCTAAACCCCTTATCCTTAAACTTCCTTGCCTTTTTTTACTATTTTGAAAAAAAAATTTGAATAGTTCAACTAGCCAATCTACATTGACACGTTGTGAGCTTGTAGACTGGCCATTTTAACTATTCAAAAATGTTTTGCAAAATAGTAAAAAAGGCAAAGAAGTTTAGGGATAAAGGGGTTTAGCGGTGACGAAAATGGATCCCCAAGTGTCCTTGAGCAAGACTCTGAATCCCTAATAGAGCGTGTGTTCAGTAACAGTGTTAAATAGCTCTATATTGTGACAGTAATCATTGCTATAGAGTGTGTTCAGTAACAGTGTTAAATAGCTCTATATTGTGACAGTAATCATTGCTATAGTGTGTGTTCAGTAACAGTGTTAAATAGCTCTATAGTGTGACAGTAATCATTGCTATAGAGTGTGTTCAGTAACAGTGTTAAATAGCTCTATATTGTGACAGTAATCATTGCTATAGTGTGTGTTCAGTAACAGTGTTAAATAGCTCTATATTGTGACAGTAATCATTGCTATAGTGTGTGTTCAGTAACAGTGTTAAATAACATGTCTCTCCAGCATTTTGATAAACAAAAAATAAATTTGCAGGTATAGGCCTACAACATTTTAGACAATTGTGAAAGATTACCCATTGGCTTAATATCTATGTTCTCTGTCCTGATTGGATAATATTGCTATGACGACCTGAAAATGCTTTTTCAATTTCAATTTTAAAGGCCTATTCATAGTCCAGTTTTGGGTGAAATGGTGACCAGTGAAGAGAAGAGAAGACCACGTCTCTCTGTTTTTACTAACGGTGGTCACCTCTACACCCAAACCTACCTTCTATATAAAGAAACTATACATATACTATATAGTGCTATGTTTACAAAAAAATGCTATCTAAGTCTACATGCATAAAATGTTACCGGTACATAAGTTGAGCCTTTGCATACACCTGTAAGGTCGTCGAGGCTAGGGCAAGTGCTACAGCAAGTGCTACAGGCCTGCGGAGTCTGCAGAGGTGGGTTTTCAGACTACAGCGGAAGATTAGGAGTGAGTCTGCAGTTCTGATTGTAACACACACACACGCACGCATGCACACACACACACACACTCACGCACACAGAGAGATTAAACCATGCAAGGCACTCATCGCGCGCAGTTAGGGGTTCAGTGTCTTGTTCAAGGACACAGGGGGAGCCGGGGATTGAACCGGGAGCCACAGACTCCCGGCTCAGTGGGCCGTGGGCCACACTACCCACTGAGCCAAAGCCACTGCAGCCATAAAGTGATATGGTAGTGCATAATATTGTTAAAGCTGCAGTCCGTAAGTTTCATGTTCTACCCAGGAGAGAGAGAGAGAGAGAGAGAGAGAGAGAGAGAGAGAGAGAGAGAGTAGAGAGAAAGAGAGATAGAGAGAGTAGAGAGAGAGAGAGAGAGAGAGAGAGAGAGAGAGAGAGAGAGAGAGAGAGAGAGAGAGTAGAGAGAGAAAGAGATAGAGAGAGTAGAGAGAGAGAGAGAGAGTAGAGAGAGAAAGAGATAGAGAGAGTAGAGAGAGAGATAGAGAGAGAGAGAGAGAGAGAGAGAGAGAGAGAGAGAGAGAGAGAGAAAGAGATAGAGAGAGACAGAGAGAGAGAGAGAGAGAGAGAGAGAGAGAAAGAGATAGAGAGAGTAGAGAGAGAGATAGAGAGAGAGAGAGAGAGAGAAAGAGAGAGTAGAGAGAGAGATAGAGAGAGAGAGAGAGAAAGAGATAAGAGAGAGTAGAGAGAGAGAGAGATAGACTTGCCTCTTGGTAGAGCAGCACCAGGAGGCCTCTTGCCTCTTGGTAGAGCAGCACCATGAGGCCTCCTGCCTCTTGGTAGAGCAGCACCAGGAGGCCCATTCAGAGCATTATCTCAGGGTGCTACAAATGTCTATCTGTGTCCTGTAAGTAGACTTAGAAATACAACTAATCATTACAAGACTGGCTCTTATTTTTATTTTATTTAATTTTTTTATATATTTTTTTATCCCACGATTGTGTAACCGTTTCATCCAGTGTCCATTATCTAATGTGATCCTCTACACTCCCTCCGCTGACCTGGGCAGGGCAAGACTGGCTCTTATTTTGAAGAGGAAGAGGAAGTCCGTTTGGATTGTAGCCAAGCTGCCATGACAGTTGTTATGATGTCAGCAAACTAACCAACTAACCTAGTCAACAACAACCCAGTGGATTAAACCCTGTTACCACTAACTAAACCAACTAACCTAGTCAACAAGAACCCACATGGATTAATTAAACACCAGCTTTTAGACACAGTTCAGATATTTACAATATGAAAACCTGTGACTTAAACAATGAACGGTGGAGGTTAAACATGGAAGTACCTCCTGGCATTCGGTGAGTAGTTCATTTTATAAACGCTGGTAAAAACATCACCAACAACAGCTGGCCAAAAATAAACATTAACAGGTAGAGTACAGTACAGTACAGTTACTGCCTGAAGAATATGTTGTTATTAAACTAAATAAAAACATTAACAGGTAGACTACAGTACAGTTACTGCCTGAAGAATGTGATGTTATTAAATAAATAACAACATTGACAGGTAGAGTACAGTACAGTTACTGTTACTGCCTGAAGAATGTGATGTTATTAAATAAATAAAAACATTAACAGGTAGACTACAGTACAGTTACTGCCTGAAGAATGTGATGTTATTAAATAAATAACAACATTGACAGGTAGAGTACAGTACAGTACAGTTACTGTCACTGCCTGAAGAATGTGATGTTATTAAATAAATAACAACATTGACAGGTAGAGTACAGTACAGTACAGTTACTGTCACTGCCTGAAGAATGTGATGTTATTAAATAAATAACAACATTGACAGGTAGAGTACAGTACAGTACAGTTACTGCCTGAAGAATGTGATGTTATTAAATAAATAAAAACATTAACAGGTAGACTACAGTACTGTCACTGTCACTGCCTGAAGAATGTGATGTTATTAAATAAATAAAAACATTAACAGGTAGACTACAGGTAGAGTACAGTACAGTATAGCCGCAATTTGCAACTCTAGATTTTTTTATAATGGGATGAATCTAGAGTTGCAATACCCTCCATTGACTCCCCACTCATCATTTTGCGTTTGCGATCTGCTTGTCTTAAACGACGTTAAACTCACCAACATTGCAGCTGTAGTCCAAGCTTGAATTATTCTCTTTCAATCTGCAAAGCTTGTTTTTCATAAAAATCCCCCGTAGACATGTTATGAGCTACTTTATGTCAAGAAGAAGAAATGTTGGAGTTTGGAAGCGCTCGTTTGTATTAAGGGGTCGCGCTGCTGCCTCCTGCATTATGTGCAAATGCGAAACAGATGCATGCAGGGACGTTCAGGGACTTACGACGAGCGCTTCCAAACTCCAGCACTTAGAAAAAGAATCACTTGCACAGAATGTCTTGACAGAAAGTAGCTCATAACATGTCTACGGGGGATTTTTATGAAAAACAAGCTTTGCAGATTGAAAGAGAATAATTCAAGCTTGGACTACAGCTGCAATGTTGGTGAGTTTAACGTCGTTTAAGACGAGCAGATCGCAAACGCAAAATGATGAGTGGGGAGTCAATGGAGGGTATTGCAACTCTAGATTCATCCCATTATAAAAAAATCTAGAGTTGCAAATTGTGGCTAAGTACAGTACTGCCACTGCCTGAAGAATGTGATGTTATTAAATAAATAAAAACATTAACAGGTAGAGTACAGTACAGTACTGCCACTGCCTGAAGAATGTGATGTTATTAAATAAATAAAAACATTAACAGGTAGAGTACAGTACAGTACTGTTACTGCCTGAAGAATGTGATGTTATTAAATTGACAAATTGACATCAGCATTATTGACATTGCAAAGTTGAAAAAAGTTCTCGTATCCTGCTTATCTATATCATGCCCGTAAATAGTGCTTGTACTTGGAACCGTTTGGCCGCCGTGCCAATCTATCTAATAATGGAACAGTTTGGCCGCTGTGCCAATCTATCTAATAATGGAACAGTTTGGCCGCTGTGCCAATCTATCTAATAATGGAACCGTTTGGCCGCCGTGCCAATCTATCTAATAATGGAACAGTTTGGCCGCCGTGCCAATCTATCTAATAATGGAACAGTTTGGCCGCTGTGCCAATCTATCTAATAATGGAACAGTTTGGCCGCCGTGCCAATCTATCTAATAATGGAACAGTTTGGCCGCTGTGCCAATCTATCTAATAATGGAACAGTTTGGCCACTGTGCCAATCTATCTAATAATGGAACAGTTTGGCCACTGTGCCAATCTATCTAATAATGGAACAGTTTGGCCGCTGTGCCAATCTATCTAATAATGGAACAGTTTGGCCACTGTGCCAATCTATCTAATAATGGAACAGTTTGGCCGCCGTGCCAATCTATCTAATAATGGAACAGTTTGGCCGCTGTGCCAATCTATCTAATAATGGAACAGTATGGCCGCTGTGCCAATCTATCTAATAATGGAACAGTATGGCCGCTGTGCCAATCTATCTAATAATGGAACAGTTTGGCCGCCGTGCCAATCTATCTAATAATGGAACAGTTTGGCCGCCGTGTCGTCTAGAGTTGCAATAAACCCTCCATTGACTCCCATTCATCACCAATACCCTCCATTGACTCTCCGTTCATACAATTTGCATCTATGATCTTCTTGTATTAAACAACGTTAAACTCACCGACATTGCAGCTCTAGGCCAAGCTTGAATTATCCTCTTTCAATCTGCCGAGCTTTTGTTTCATAAAAATCCACCATAGACATGTTGTTATGAGCTACTTTCTGTCAAGAGCTTCTGTGCAGGTAATTATTTTTCTAAGTGTTGGAGTTTGGAAGAGCTCGTCAAAGTCACTGAGCGGCCCTGCGTACCACCTGTTGGTCACGGAGCGGCCCTGCGTACCACCTGTTGGTCACGGAGCGGCCCTGCGTACCACCTGTTGGTCACGGAGCGGCCCTGCGTACCACCTGTTGGTCACGGAGCGGCCCTGCGTACCACCTGTTGGTCACGGAGCGGCCCTGCGTACCACCTGTTGGTCACGGAGCGGCCCTGCGTACCACCTGTTGGTCACGGAGCGGCCCTGCGTACCACCTGTTGGTCACGGAGCGGCCCTGCGTACCACCTGTTGGTCACGGAGCGGCCCTGCGTACCACCTGTTACTGAGCGGCCCTGCGTACCACCTGTTACTGAGCGGCCCTGCGTACCACCTGTCACTGAGCGGCCCTGTGTACCACCTGTTACTGAGCGGCCCTGCGTACCACCTGTCACTGAGCGGCCCTGCGTACCACCTGTTGGTCACGGAGCGGCCCTGCGTACCACCTGTTGGTCACGGAGCGGCCCTGCGTACCACCTGTTGGTCACGGAGCGGCCCTGCGTACCACCTGTCACTGAGCGGCCCTGCGTACCACCTGTTACTGAGCGGCCCTGCGTACCACCTGTTACTGAGCGGCCCTGCGTACCACCTGTTACTGAGCGGCCCTGCGTACCACCTGTTACTGAGCGGCCCTGCGTACCACCTGTTACTGAACGGCCCTGCGTACCACCTGTTACTGAGCGGCCCTGCGTACCACCTGTTACTGAGCGGCCCTGCGTACCACCTGTCACTGAGCGGCCCTGCGTACCACCTTTTGCACATAATGCAGGAGGCAGCAGCGCGACCCGTTAAAGAAAACGAGTGCTTCCAAACTCCAACACTTAGAAAAAGAATCACCTGCAGAGGATAGGGCCGGGGACCCCCCCCGCGGACCCCCGGCGGACCCCCGGCGGACCCCCTCCGCGGACCCTCTCCGCGGACCCCCGCGGACCCCCTCCGCGGACCCCCTCCGCGGACCCCCGCGGACCCCCTCCGCGGACCCCCGGCGGACCCCCGGCCCTATGGAGGGATGTCTTGACAGAAAGTATCTCATATCATTTTTATGAAACAAAAGCTCGGCAGATTGAAAGAGGATAATTCAAGCTTGGACTACAGCTGCAATGTTGGTGAGTTTAACGTTGTTTAATACAATCAGATCACAAACGCAAATTGGATGAGTGGGGAGTAAATGGAGGGTATTGCAACTCTAGATTCATCCCATTATAAAACAAATCTAGAGTTGCAAATTGCGGCTACGTGCTGCTGAACTCTGAAATGGTTTGAATCCCTGTGAGAGAAAACTGCAGTAGCCGAGGATGTGTTTGTAAGTTACGAGGTGTTTGTTTAAAAGCAATGTAACGTCACGCTTTGATGGGTTATTGTGTGTGTGTGTGTGTGTGTGTGTGTGTGTGTGTGTGTGTGTGTGTGTGTGTGTGTGTGTGTGTGTGTGTGTGTGTGTGTGTGTGTGTGTGTGTGTGTGTGTGTGTGTGTGTGTGTGTGTGTGTGTGTGTGTGTGTGTGGTCAAAACTAAGTTCTAGATTGCAGCTGTAATTGACGATACTAGAGCCACTGGCATACTTGGAACGATGTAAGTTGGAAATGCATGTTATTATGTCTGTGTCCCTTTGATGCCCATTTATGGAGATTTCTGTATCCGTCTCTCTGTGTCTCTTTATTCCTATATATGGAGTTCTGTGTCAGACATGCCCAAATATGTTGTGATGACAGAAGTTCAGGCCAGATCCATATATGGAGATATACAGTATAGGGGTGATCAGGTCCAGATCACCCATATAGGGACACTGGGCACTGGACTGCCCTCCCTGTGGGGGTGTGGAACGACACCGGGCACTGCCCTCCCTGTGGGGGTGTGGAACGACACCGGGCACTGCCCTCCCTGTGGGGGTGTGGAACGACACCGGGCACTGCCCTCCCTGTGGGGGTGTGGAACGACACCGGGCACTGCACTCCCTGTGGGGGTGTGGAACGACACCGGGCACTGCCCTCCCTGTGGGGGTGTGGAACGACACCGGGCACTGCACTCCCTGTGGGGGTGTGGAACGACACCGGGCACTGCCCTCCCTGTGGGGGTGTGGAACGACACCGGGCACTGCCCTCCCTGTGGGGGTGTGGAACGACACCGGGCACTGCCCTCCCTGTGGGGGTGTGGAACGACACCGGGCACTGCCCGCCCTGTGGGGGTGTGTAACGACACCGGGCACTGCCCTCCCTGTGGGGGTGTGGAACGACACCGGGCACTGCCCTCCCTGTGGGGGTGTGGAACGACACCGTGCACTGCCCTCCCTGTGGGGGTGTGGAACGACACCGTGCACTGCCCTCCCTGTGGGGGTGTGGAACGACACCGGGCACTGCCCTCCCTGTGGGGGTGTGGAACGACACCGGGCACTGCCCTCCCTGTGGGGGTGTGGAACGACACCGGGCACTGCCCTCCCTGTGGGGGTGTGGAACGACACCGGGCACTGCCCGCCCTGTGGGGGTGTGGAACGACACTGGTCACTGCACTGCACTGCACTAGATAGATAGATAGATAGATAGATAGATAGATAGATAGATAGATAGATGTTGGCCGTCGTTGCCCCTCCACAGTGGCCGTGGTGCCCCGACCGGCGCCCACAGCAGTTCATTTTACCGTTTTTCCTCTGCGCAATTTTCCAGTCATTACGGTAACCACGTCCCACGTCCCGCGCAGAACAAGTCTGTGTTATAGTCGTGTTGCCTTAATAACTACCCCCGCTGGCCGCTGGCCGTCATGACACACGCACGCACACACACACACACACACACACACACACACACACACACACACACACACACACACACACCCGCGCGCCTCCTCCTCCGTGCCACACATACACACACTAAACAGAGGGCATTTAGCCACACGCTGCCTACTAGTGTAGCTAATCTAGCTATCCGGTCAAACTGCAACTATCACTCAAAACCAAATAATGTTTTCTACCGCTGCGACAGTGTGGCGGTCCTACGTCACATGCATTAACGCTGGTCTCTGGTCGGACATGGTCCAGCTGATTTATTTTTGTCAAACGCGAAACAGCGTGGCTGTCCATACAAGGAGGAGGAGAGATGATCCACCGTATCTATCTAGCCCACCAAAACAAACAAAATGTACTTTTGCGTGGCATTATGGATAGACAGAAACATACCATGTATATAAACAAGTGTTCCCTGTGCATGACAGCACACACTTACTCCAGGTAAGAACACAAAATCACACCCGTGTGAAGTAAGTGGTGCAACTCCGTGTGGGGGTCCCCGGGGGGGGGGGAGTTCCAGACCCACAGGAACGCACCCAGGGTGCCGGCCCGATTCCGGCGAGCCGCCCCGCGTCCGAAACGGTTTAGAAATGACAGAGTTACCGTGGGGGGGGTCCCTCTACTGTACCCTCTACTGTACTGTCACTGTACTATACTGGCACACCCAAAATCACCATATATACAGTTAATATGTGCGTGTGTGTTTGTGTGTGTTAGGTTGCGCACAGGTGGTGAAAAACAACCATGCTGTTTTCGTGCTCAGACGCACCCACCCACCCAGCCAGCCAGCCACCCAGCCACACACATAGTCACTTAAGGAAGTGGTTGCACCACTTAAAAACTGATCTGAAGCTGCACTTTCCCTTTGTGTTGACTCTCCAGAGTCCTCAGTCCTGCAGCCCCACAATGGGCCTTATCTCCAGAGTCCTCAGTCCTGCAGCCCCACAATGGGCCTTATCTCCAGAGTCCTCAGTCCTGCAGCCCCACAATGGGCCTTATCTCCAGAGTCCTCAGTCCTGCAGCCCCACAATGGGCCTTATCTCCAGAGTCCTCAGTCCTGCAGCCCCACAATGGGCCTTATCTCCAGAGTCCTCAGTCCTGCAGCCCCACAATGGGCCTTATCTCCAGAGTCCTCAGTCCTGCAGCCCCACAATGGGCCTTATCTCCAGAGTCCTCAGTCCTGCAGCCCCACAATGGGACTTATCTCCAGAGTCCTCAGTCCTGCAGCCCCACAATGGAGACTTATCTCCAGAGTCCTCAGTCCTGCAGCCCCACAATGGAGACTTATCTCCAGAGTCCTCAGTCCTGCAGCCCCACAATGGGCCTTATCTCCAGAGTCCTCAGTCCTGCAGCCCCACAATGGAGAGATCTCATCTTATCTCCAGAGTCCTCAGTCCTGCAGCCCCACAATGGAGAGATCTCATCTGTCACAACCTCTCTAGTCTCTACAATGCCATGTTATTAATAATAATAATAGTAATAAAACTTTATTTCATGACATGAAATGCAGCTCAAAGTGCTTTACAGAGCAATGGAGAGAGAAGAGAGAGAAAAAAAGAAAAGAAAAGCAAGGCATAAACATTAAAAAACAAGAGCAGTAATGCATTACAGTGAGGACATGAATAACAAAAGAAATTAAAAAAACAAATCAATTAAAAGCAAGGGTGTAGAAGTGGGTCTTGAGCTGTGCTTTAAAAATGTCTACAGAGGCTGCCTGTCGAAGGTACAGTGGGAGTTTGTTCCACGCCGTCGGCCCGTAGAAGCAAAAAGCTGCTTCCCCGTATTTTTTAGTTGCCATTTTTTTAGGCAAAGCGAGCAGGCCAGCAGTGGAAGACCTTAGGGGGCGGTTTGGGACATATTTAGGCAGGCAGTCATGTAGGTAGGAAGGTGCGAGACCATTTAGAGCTTTATAAACAAGTAAAATCATTTTAAAATCAATCCTAAAAACAACCGGAAGCCAGTGCAATGAAGCCAAAACTGGAGTAATATGTTCTCTCATCTTAGTTCTTTTTTTTAAGATATTTTTTTTTTTGCGGCTTACGCCTTTTATTGGTTTTTTGAAGGGACAGACAGTAGGCTGACAGGAAACGGGAGAGAGATGGGGGAAGACATGCAGTAAAGGCCGTGTCGGGCTCGGGAGTCGAACCCGCGGCACACTGCGACTGGATTACCAGTCGGGTGCCCAGACGGTTACGCCACCACCTGGGCTCTCATCTTAGTTCTAGTTAAAACTCTGGCTGCTGCATTTTGGACAAGTTGTAATCTGTCAGTTGTTTTCTTAGGCAGTCCAGAAAAAAGTGCATTGCAGTAATCAAGCCGAGAAAAAACAAAGGCGTGGATTAGCGTTTTTGCATCGTCCAATGACAAATAGGCTCTGATTCGTGCAATATTTCTAAGATGAAAAAAGGCGATCTTGGTAACATGATTAATGTGTGAATTAAAATTCAATTCAGAATCAATAATGACCCCCAAGTTCTTTACTGTACTGTTACTTTATACAGTCAGGTTGCCAGGTCTGCTTTCTGTACTGTTACTCTCTACAGTCAGGTTGCCAAGTCTGCTTATTATTGATTATTTCTGCTCACTAGATCCGATTATGAGAACTTCTGTCTTATCCTCATTTAGCTCATCCAGCATTTGATGCTAGACAGACAGGTCAACAGCGGGTCTAAAGCACAGGGATCATCTGGAGCTACAGAAAGATATAGTTGGGTATCATCAGCATATAAATGAAAATTGACTCCGTGATTGGTAATGAGTTCTCCCAATGGCAGTATGTACAGGGAGAATAACAGAGGACCAAGAATCGAGCCCTGTGGAATACCAGAACCGATGTTGTGTTTGTCTGAGTCAAACTCAGCTAGATTGACAAAATAGCTTCTGTTTGATAGGTAGGAGGAAAACCAGGACAGAGCCGTGCCAGACAGGCCTATCCAGTGCTCCAGACGCTGTATTAAAATTGAATGATCAATCGTGTCAAATGCAGCCGTTAGATCTAGAAGTAAAAGGAAACATGTTTCTTGTCAGCAGACACCCTAAGATCATGAATTACTTTTACAAGTGCTGTTTCTTCAGCTTTTCTAAACCAAGCCCTCATTCAAAAGTGATGTAGGCTGTCATTGTATTTTCTGTGAATTAACTCACAGTTTAACCCAGTGATCCTCAGCCATTTAAATTTCAAGGACCCCCAAATTAAATGTATTATATGAAGTAGCCTAGGGTGACAGGGTCCTAGGCCATTTCATTATGATTTTCATCTCTGGACTGGGACCCCAAAACATGTTAACAATATTTTACAGTAGCTACTTATATTTTGTTATTTAAAGCTGTGATTATTTATTTAAGAAGCACTGTTCTGAACCAATGTTCGCCTTAAAAAAAATGTAATCATCCTTAACCATTAAGCTAAAATAATGATGACCGGGGACTTAAAATCATTGTTTTAATTGATGGCCTTCATGCCCTGGCACTCGGCCTTGTGCCCTCAAAAAGTTGACCACACTAAAGGCCAAGTGGCCTTGCCCCTAAAAGGATGAAATTCCAGGCCTGGTTCTCTCTCAATTTCAATTTAAAGCTGCAATCGGTAACTTTTATTAACACTTTGACGGCGGCTAATTGTTTAATCCAGGTTTCCACCACACGTTAAAAAAAAAAAAAAAACGAAACGAAATAAAGAAAAAAAAAGATCCAATGGCAAATCTGGTCACTTCATCTTAGGTTGTTTGTATGGCAGCAGTGATAGAAGTGGAGGACTACAGTAGCACCACAAGAACTGCTAAAGAACTACAAATAGTTTTTACAGTGTATCCCTAATGTCCGTTTACCTCTTAGAGTGTCACCAAATGGACCCGTAAGGCTCCGTCATGCAAACGCTGAGAACCAGATCCATTTGCATGTTAAAACAAGGCTCAGTAATCGTGGCCAATAGCCAGATGGTAACCCCTGGGATTCCCCTGGGGGGGTGAGGGGGGGTCATTATGAAATGGGTTTTTACCCCTTTTTTCCCCCTCTCAGCCCCAAACACCACCATGATGATGATCCCCTCTCAGCCCCAAACACCTCCATGATGATGATCCCCTCTCAGCCCCAAACACCTCCATGATGATGATCCCCTCTCAGCCCCAAACACCACCATGATGATGATCCCCTCTCAGCCCCAAACACCACCATGATGATGATCCCCTCTCAGCCCCAAACACCTCCATGATGATGATCCCCTCTCAGCCCCAAACACCTCCATGATGATGATCCCCTCTCAGCCCCAAACACCACCATGATGATGATCCCCTCTCAGCCCCAAACACCACCATGATGATGATCCCCTCTCAGCCCCAAACACCACCATGATGATGATCCCCTCTCAGCCCCAAACACCTCCATGATGATGATCCCCTCTCAGCCCCAAACACCACCATGATGATGATCCCCTCTCAGCCCCAAACACCACCATGATGATGATCCCCTCTCAGCCCCAAACACCACCATGATGATGATCCCCTCTCAGCCCCAAACACCACCATGATGATGATCCCCTCTCAGCCCCAAACACCACCATGATGATGATCCCCTCTCAGCCCCAAACACCTCCATGATGATGATCCCCTCTCAGCCCCAAACACCACCATGATGATGATCCCTCTCAGCCCCAAACACCTCCATGATGATGATCCCCTCTCAGCCCCAAACACCACCATGATGATGATCCCCTCTCAGCCCCAAACACCTCCATGATGATGATCCCCTCTCAGCCCCAAACACCACCATGATGATGATCCCCTCTCAGCCCCAAACACCTCCATGATGATGATCCCCTCTCAGCCCCAAACACCTCCATGATGATGATCCCCTCTCAGCCCCAAACACCACCATGATGATGATCCC
>NW_027637611.1:50000-75000 GCF_951216825.1 Electrona antarctica
TCCATCCATCCACCCATCCACCCATCCATCCATCCATCCATCCATCCACCCATCCATCCATCCACCCATCCACCCACCCCAATTTCAGCGGGCATAATATCTGATGGCGGTGGTGTTGCCTTAAATAAAGCCAACAGGACAGGGTTCTGTTCCTCTGGTGTTGCCTTAAATAAAGCCAAGTTCCTCCAACAGGACAGGGTTCTGTTCCTCTCCAACAGGACAGGGTTCTGTTCCTCTCCAACAGGACAGGGTTCTGTTCCTCTCCAACAGGACAGGGTTCTGTTCCTCTCCAACAGGACAGGGTTCTGTTCCTCTCCAACAGGACAGGGTTCTGTTCCTCTCCAACAGGACAGGGTTCTGTTCCTCTCCAACGGGACAGGGTTCTGTTCCTCTCCAACGGGACAGGGTTCTGTTCCTCTCCAACGGGACAGGGTTCTGTTCCTCTCCAACGGGACAGGGTTCTGTTCCTCTCCAACGGGACAGGGTTCTGTTCCTCTCCAACGGGACAGGGTTCTGTTCCTCTCCAACGGGACAGGGTTCTGTTCCTCTCCAACGGGACATGGTTCTGTTCCTCTCCAACGGGACATGGTTCTGTTCCTCTCCAACGGGACAGGGTTCTGTTCCTCTCCAACGGGACAGGGTTCTGTTCCTCTCCAACAGGACAGGGTTCTGTTCCTCTCCAACAGGACAGGGTTCTGTTCCTCTCCAACAGGACAGGGTTCTGTTCCTCTCCAACAGGACGTGGCGCTGCTCGCTGGGAGCTTGTGTTCTGCTTGTGTTGTGTCTTCTCTCTAATGTTATGGACCTGTCAATCACTGCTAAATCTGGGGTTGCTCAGGCAACCTGCCAAATGCTTCCTGGGTCAAAAGGTCATTTGGCACCTCAGCCTAGTTAAGAAATGGGATCAGGGGTCAAATCCGTCAGTCCTTTTACATGTGGGGGTGTGCTGCGTGCAGGGGGGAGGGGGGGGGGGGAGGGGGTTTGGGCGTCCCTAATAGCCAGATTGAGTTTGAAGGTCAAGGTCGACCCTATGGCGATGGTAATATATGTATTTTCTTCAACAGAGGAACAGTTTTCCCCCCCAAAAAATACAAATGAACCCAATCCTTATCGGCCACAATTTGTTGTTGTTGTTGTTGTTGTTGTTGTTGTGATTAGGGTGGAGATTCAGAATCCCCCCCGACGAGGCCAACGCCAACAGAGAATTGTTTATCAAACCTTAACTGACCAGAACACGCTGCACAGCACTAAACCAGTGTTGTAATTGAATTATGAGCATGCATAGAAGGATCTGAATTGTGCCGAGCTGCAGATGGAGGCTGTGCTGGCCCGGAGGACAGACCTGGTCCTTCAGCCTCTCCTGTTTCCAAGGGACAGTCATTAGCGAGTGTAAATTATACAGTGTCTCACGCTGGACAAACAATATGTCAATGTTCCTTCTGGTGGGTTGCTGGGGTCACAGCAATTAACGTTGTGTTGGCTCATCAAGGCCTCCAAATCCCCCACTAGGGGAATGAATGATTCTGCAGTTTACTGGCCTCGGGCTCCGGGTCTGCTCTGCCATTACTATTTGTTATTGTTTATCAGTATGGTGCCTGAATAGGAGCGATCTATCTACCCCCGCAGCCCCTGTACCCATCTATCTACCCCTGTACCCATCTATCTACCCCCGTACCCATCTATCTACCCCCGTACCCATCTATCTACCCCCGTACCCATCTATCTACCCCCGTACCCATCTATCTACCCCCGTACCCATCTATCTACCCCCCGTACCCATCTATCTACCCCCCGTACCCATCTATCTACCCCCGTACCCATCTATCTACCCCTGTACCCATCTATCTACCCCCGTACCATCTATCTACCCCTGTACCCATCTATCTACCCCCGTACACATCTATCTACCCCCATACCCATCTATCTACCCCCGTACCCATCTATCTACCCCCGTACCCATCTATCTACCCCCGTACCCATCTATCTACCCCCGTACCCATCTATCTACCCCCGTACCCATCTATCTACCCCTGTACCCATCTATCTACCCCCGTACCATCTATCTACCCCTGTACCCATCTGTCTACCCCCGTACCCATCTATCTACCCCCATACCCATCTATCTACCCCCGTACCCATCTATCTACCCCCATACCCATCTATCTACCCCCCGTACCCATCTATCTACCCCCGTACCATCTATCTACCCCTGTACCCATCTATCTACCCCCCGTACCATCTATCTACCCCCCGTACTCATCTATCTACCCCTGTACCCATCTATCTACCCCTGTACCCATCTATCTGCCCCTGTACCCATCTATCTACCCCCCTTACCCATCTATCTACCCCCGCGGCCCACGTACCCATCTATCTACCCCTGTACCCATCTATCTACCCCCGTACCCATCTATCTACCCCCTGCAGCCCACGTACCCATCTATCTACCCCCGTACCCATCTATCTACCCCCTGCGGCCCACGTACCCATCTATCTACCCCCGTACCCATCTATCTACCCCTGTACCCATCTATCTACCCCCGTACCCATCTATCTACCCCCGTACCCATCTATCTACCCCCGCGGCCCACGTATACCGCGTCCTCTACCAACCGTTTTTACACCGAGCTGCAGTTTTTACCCAGTTTAGATCAAGTCGATGGTGCTTTAAAACACGGAAGCACTTGTATAACAGTTCTAACTTTGGAGTGTGTGGGGGGGGGGGGGGGGGGCGCTCTGCACCTTGAGCAGCGAGCACCACGCTACGCAGCCCCTCTCTCTCTCTCTCCGACCGAACCAACGCAGGGAGAAATGTGAGAAGCAAAGGTCTATCCCGCCACCATCTACTTAAGACCCCCAGCTTATTGGACACACATGCACAACACATGAGCACACATCATGCTACACAATGAGAGCATTGATCGGTGGCCTTTATGGATCCTGCAAAGTGCACAAATTGACAGGGCGAATAACGGGAGCGTGAACACCTACAGCCCTAATTACGGCTGCGTATCTTGGCAGAACATTCCGCCTGTGTTAAACGAACAAGGCTAGCTTGTAAAGATCAACAAAAAGGACAGCGGGACACTTGACCCGCCAACCTGAACCTTACTTTGCCCGAAAACCTTCCCGCTGCCAGAAAAGACCCTCCATCCTGAACCGCTGCCAGAAAATATAGAGTTGAGGGTTTTTTACTGCCTGTGGGGGGGCAGTGGGGGGGCAGTGGGGGGGCAGTAACATTTATATAGCTTCATTTCCTCTGCTTTATTATTGCATTAAATAAAGCCCGTTCTCTCCCTCTTTTATATTAAACCTGCAGGGAGACATTCTGTGTCCGGCGCCACCTACTGGAGCCTCTCTACCAGCTCCTCCACTAAGAGGATGAACCTTATGAATATTAAGATGATGTAAACCTTATGAATATTAAGATGATGTAAACCTTATGAATATTAAGATGATGTAAACCTTATGAATATTAAGATGATGTAAACCTTATGAATATTAAGATGATGTAAACCTTATGAATATTAGGATGATGTAAACCTTATGAATATTAAGATGATGTAAACCTTATGAATATTAAGATGATGTAAACCTTATGAATATTAAGATGATGTAAACCTTATGAATATTAAGATGATGTAAACCTTATGAATATTAAGATGATGCAAACCATAACTTTACTGTAGTCACCTTATGAATATTAAGATGATATTATTAACCATAACTAGTAGTCACCTTATGAATATTAAGATGATATTAACCATAACTAGTAATAATAATAATAATAATAATAATAATAAAACTTTATTTGTATAGCACCTTTCATGACATGAAATGCAGCTCAAAGTGCTTTACAGAGCAATGGAGAAAAAAGAAAGAAAAGCAAGGCATAAACAAAACAAGAGCAGTAATGCAATACAGTGAGGACATGAATAATAATAATGACAAGAAGTTAGTCTTGAGCTGCGCTTTAAAAATGTCTACAGAGGCTGCCTGTCGAAGGTACAGTGGGAGTTTGTTCCACGCCGTCGGCCTGTAGAAGCAAAACGCTGCTTCCCCGTATTTTGGCAGTGGAAGACCTTAGGGGGCGGTTTGGGACATATTTAGGCAGGCAGTCATGTAGGTAGGAAGGTGCGAGACCATTGAGAGCTTTATAAACAAGTACAAGAATTTTAAAATCAATCCTAAAAACAACCGGAAGCCAGTGCAGTGAAGCCAAAACTGGAGTAATATGTTCTCTCATCTTAGTTCTAGTTAAAACTATGGCTGCTGCATTTTGGACAAGTTGTAATCTGTCAGTTGTTTTCTTAGGCAGTCCAGAAAAAAGTGCATTGCAGTAATCAAGCCGAGAAAAAACAAAGGCGTGGATTAGCGTTTTTGCATCGTCCAATGACAAATAGGCTCTGATTCGTGCAATATTTCTAAGATGAAAAAAGGCGATCTTGGTAACATGATTAATGTGTGAATTAGAATTCAATTCAGAATCAATAATGACCCCCAAGTTCTTTACTGTACTGTTACTTTCTACAGTCAGGTTGCCAAGTCTGCTTATTATTGATTCTTTCTGCTCACTAGATCCGATTATGAGAACTTCTGTCTTATCCTCATTTAGCTTATGAATATTAAGACGATATTAACCATAACTGTACTGTAGTCACCTTATGAATATTAAGATGATATTAACCATAACTGTACTGTAGTCACCTTATGAATATTAAGATGATATTAACCATAACTGTACTGTAGTCACCTTATGAATATTAAGACGATATTAACCATAACTGTACAGTAGTCACCTTATGAATATTAAGATGATGTAAACCTTATGAATATTAAGATGATATTAACCATAACTGTACTGTAGTCACCTTATGAATATTAAGATGATATTAACCATAACTGTACTGTAGTCACCTTATGAATATTAAGACGATATTAACCATAACTGTACTGTAGTCACCTTATGAATATTAAGACGATATTAACCATAACTGTACTGTAGTCACCTTATGAATATTAAGATGATATTAACCATAACTGTACTGTAGTCACCTTATGAATATTCCTCCCATTTTTGTTTTGTTTACATACATATTGTATTACATGTATTAACATACTCTACCATACAGATTGTAGAAGTTATATTATATTAACATACTCTATCATACAGATTGTAGAAGTTATATTGTATTAACATACTCTACCTACAGATTATATAAATTATATTATATTAACATACTCTAATTGTAATTAAAGTTAGCGCCGCTTCAAGCGTTTAAAACATAAAGTCTTGATGTGTAGGACTGAAGTGAGCTGCGGAGCAGCGGCTCCGTTTCTCCAAAGGAAATGGAATTGTTTTAGTTTCCCCTCCCTCCTGTTCTCACGTGTTTCATTAATTTCAGCAGCTTATTTCCCTGCGGTGTAACTAATTGCAGCACATGCATTTTTACTGCCGGCACTCGGCGGCAAGCGAGGCCTCCGCAGGTGAGCGGAGGGCCCAGCGAAACATCTGGCCCGGCCCTCTGGGCTCGTTGAAACATCTGGCCCGGTCCCTGGGCACGCGTGTTCCACAGTTAGTTAAGAGCTTCTATATGTAAGGGGAGACTTGTAGAGTATAAGGCTTTATTCAGCGAACCGAGGCCGTTTTATAAGTCACACTCTTTCTCCTTTTTAACGAGCAGCCAACGACGGCATGCGACCGACGGAAAGGTCACCAAAAACACTCTGAAATCGTCACCTTGCTCAAATAATATGGCCTGTGTAAAAAAAAAAATCTTTTCAGAAAACAGAGAAAAAACTGAACCAAAAGGAACTACAGTATTTCTTAATCCTTTCACCGGCAACGTCTATAACAACATACTGTATGACTTTGACATGAGAGGATTAAAGGACTTTGTGTTTGTTTTAATTTGGGCGATCGTAAACCTGATGATTTAGCCCCTCATATGACCCGGGAGGGTTTGTGTATAAACACAAACATTGTCCTCCTGACAAACACATAGTCCTCCTAACACACACATTGTCCTCCTAACACAAACATTGTCCTCCTAACACAAACATTGTCCTCCTGACACACACATAGTCCTCCTAACACACACATTGTCCTCCTAACACACACATTGTCCTCCTAACACACACATTGTCCTCCTGACACACACATTGTCCTCCTGACACACACATTGTCCTCCTGACACACACATTGTCCTCCTAACACACACATTGTCCTCCTGACACACACATTGTCCTCCTAACACACACATTGTCCTCCTGACACACACATTGTCCTCCTAACACACACATTGTCCTCCTGACACACACATTGTCCTCCTGACACACACATTGTCCTCCTGACACACACATTGTCCTCCTGACACACACATTGTCCTCCTGACACACACATTGTCCTCCTGACACACACATTGTCCTCCTAACACACACATTGTCCTCCTAACACACACATTGTCCTCCTGACACACACATTGTCCTCCTGACACACACATTGTCCTCCTGACACACACATTGTCCTCCTGACACACACATTGTCCTCCTAACACACACATTGTCCTCCTAACACACACATTGTCCTCCTGACACACACATTGTCCTCCTGACACACACATTGTCCTCCTGACACACACATTGTCCTCCTGACACACACATTGTCCTCCTAACACACACATTGTCCTCCTGACACACACATTGTCCTCCTGACACACACATTGTCCTCCTAACACAAACATTGTCCTCCTAACACAAACATTGTCCTCCTGACACGAACATTGTCCTCCTAACACGAACATTGTCCTCCTGACACACACATTGTCCTCCTGACACGAACATTGTCCTCCTGACACAAACATTGTCCTCCTAACACGAACATTGTCCTCCTGACACAAACATTGTCCTCCTAACACAAACATTGTCCTCCTGACACGAACATTGTCCTCCTAACACAAACATTGTCCTCCTGACACACACATTGTCCTCCTAACACGAACATTGTCCTCCTAACACAAACATTGTCCTCCTGACACACACATTGTCCTCCTAACACACACATTGTCCTCCTGACACACACATTGTCCTCCTAACACACACATTGAAGACGAAGGTGAGGTCGCACATTGTGATTGGCCGGAATGAGATGATGTCATGATGATAAGAGCGTCCCTCACTTCACACAGGTGTGATTTATTTTTTACTAAGTCACAAAACAATGTGACTTTAGGCCAAAGAAAAAAAGGCCTAAGTCCAAACGGTCTTTAGGCAACATAATAATGGCCTTTAGGTCACACTCTTGGCATAGAGAGTGTATCTTATACATCTGGGGAGGGAACATAAAAGATGATTTTTCCAGGCCAGTGTCATCATGGAGACATCATTTAGACACAAATAATATTCTCCACAAAAAAACGACTTGGACCATTATTTTATACAATAACACGTATTAGCACTATATGCTATATTCAACATTATTATTAGAAATTCTTTTCGATTTCAGACACTGTTGTATTTATTGACCTCTGCCCTCATAGCAAAGGAACAAACAATGCAGTCAGCTTCCATTCTGTGAGTCATTCTACTGGACACTGAAGATTAGATCTGATGAAGAACTGTTTGTTCTACGAGAATCTGTTTCTGAGTCATTCTACTGGACACTGAAGATTAGATCTGATGAAGAACTGTTTGTTCTACGAGAATCTGTTTCTGAGTCATTCTACTGGACACTGAAGATTAGATCTGATGAAGAACTGTTTGTTCTACGAGAATCTGTTTCTGAGTCATTCTACTGGACACTGAAGATTAGATCTGATGAAGAACTGTTTGTTCTACGAGAATCTGTTTCTGTAACACTGTACAGTATGAGTTCATATACAGTGTTTCTGTAACACTGTACAGTATGAGTTCATATACAGAACACTGTAAAGTCATAAGTTCATCTACAGTGGTTTGGCCGTAATGTCTGTAAAGTATTAGTTCATATACAGAACACTGTAAAGTCATAAGTTCATCTACAGTGGTTTGGCCGTAATGTCTGTAAAGTATTAGTTCATATACAGAACACTGTAAAGTCATAAGTTCATCTACAGTGGTTTGGCCGTAATGTCTGTAAAGTATTAGTTCATATACAGAACACTGTAAAGTCATAAGTTCATCTACAGTGGTTTGGCCGTAATGTCTGTAAAGTATTAGTTCATATACAGAACACTGTAAAGTCATAAGTTCATCTACAGTGGTTTGGCCGTAATGTCTGTAAAGTATTAGTTCATATACAGAACACTGTAAAGTCATAAGTTCATCTACAGTGGTTTGGCCGTAATGTCTGTAAAGTATTAGTTCATATACAGAACACTGTAAAGTCATAAGTTCATCTACAGTGGTTTGGCCGTAATGTCTGTAAAGTATTAGTTCATATACAGAACACTGTAAAGTCATAAGTTCCTCTACAGTGGTTTGGCCGTAACGTTTGTAAAGTATTAGTTCATATACAGAACACTGTAAAGTCATAAGTTCCTCTACAGTGGTTTGGCCGTAATGTCTGTAAAGTATTAGTTCATATACAGAACACTGTAAAGTCATAAGTTCATCTACAGTGGTTTGGCCGTAATGTCTGTAAAGTATTAGTTCATATACAGAACACTGTAAAGTCATAAGTTCCTCTACAGTGGTTTGGCCGTAACGTTTGTAAAGTATTAGTTCATATACAGAACACTGTAAAGTCATAAGTTCATCTACAGTGGTTTGGCCGTAATGTCTGTAAAGTATTAGTTCATATACAGAACACTGTAAAGTCATAAGTTCCTCTACAGTGGTTTGGCCGTAACGTTTGTAAAGTATTAGTTCATATACAGAACACTGTAAAGTCATAAGTTCCTCTACAGTGGTTTGGCCGTAATGTCTGTAAAGTATTAGTTCATATACAGAACACTGTAAAGTCATAAGTTCATCTACAGTGGTTTGGCCGTAATGTCTGTAAAGTATTAGTTCATATACAGAACACTGTAAAGTCATAAGTTCATCTACAGTGGTTTGGCCGTAATGTCTGTAAAGTATTAGTTCATATACAGAACACTGTAAAGTCATAAGTTCCTCTACAGTGGTTTGGCCGTAATGTCTGTAAAGTATTAGTTCATATACAGAACACTGTAAAGTCATAAGTTCCTCTACAGTGGTTTGGCCGTAACGTTTGTAAAGTATTAGTTCATATACAGAACACTGTAAAGTCATAAGTTCCTCTACAGTGGTTTGGCCGTAATGTCTGTAAAGTATTAGTTCATATACAGAACACTGTAAAGTCATAAGTTCATCTACAGTGGTTTGGCCGTAATGTCTGTAAAGTATTAGTTCATATACAGAACACTGTAAAGTCAGGTTTGGCCGTAATGTCTGTAAAGGTCAACATTATGTCATGTTGGAGTGAAATAATGTTTTTGTTCTCCTGACACTGTAGACCATGGGTTTTCAACAGGTGGTCCGTGGACCACTGGTGGTCCGTGAGGGTGTTGCATGTGGTCCCTGACCATGCATTTAGTAATGTAGGAAAGTGAAGATTCGTATTTGAATTTATTGTATTGACCACAAGTTGAGAAACAATGCAGTAAATGATCTGGTGACAAATGATGACGCATCGATGTTGTCAGTTACTGGGACGTCGGATGTCAAGAACTTCCACAGAAAAGTGAGTTAGAATCTCAAGGGAAACCGGATTGCCTGGTTGAGTCACCATTAAGGAAATGTCCGCAAGTGTCTGCTTAGTGCTTACTCATAGAATAAGTTACACTGAACTGCAATGAGTTCAATATGGAAGGTTCATTTATTTCCCCCACACCACGACCATATCCACCCTCCCCCCTCCCAACACAACAATGGGCCCCAGGTCTCAGTCAGGGTGGTGGTCCCTGGTTCATAATCAGTTGAAAACCCCTGCAGTGTAGACAACCAATCAATAAACCATGTATAACGCACTGACTTTTTGTTTTTCTATTATGCTCTTTTTTTCTCTAAGCACCTTAACGTCCATATGTATAACATGCACAGTATACATACATTGCTGCTATGCTCAGGCACCTTAGTTAGTTTTTTTATTATCTCAGGTACTTTGTAATATGTAGATAACTTGTCTGGCCTTCTGTTGCTCTCTTTTTGATCTCCTTCCCACTTGCCCCCCACCCCTCTTCTTCTCCCCCCCCCTCTTCTTTCTATGGAAATTAACGTTGCGATGGGAACGATGTACAAAAACGAATTTCACCCACTTCTTTACCTTGTAAACCTGTGATGTGACAATAAAACTGATTCTGATTCTGATTCTGATTCTGATTCTGATTCTGATTCTGATTCTGATTCTGTATTTCAGGGCTGTGTAAGAGGTGTGTTTTCATTGGAGATAAACCAGATCTACTGTACATTGTGTACTTGATGATGATGGGGTTGGAAAGTTGCATATTTTCCATCCCATACAAATCAAACTCTTAGAGAATCTGTAGGAATATAATCCTAAAGGTGTAGGAATAATTATAATCTATAATAATATAATAATAATAATATAAAAGGTGTAGGAATATAATCCTAAATGTGTACATTGTGGGTCTTTAAATCACTAGTGGGATATTTCACAGGGTCTTTAAATCACTAGTGGGATATTTCACAGGGTGTTTAAATCACTAGTGGGATATTTAATCACTAGTGGGATATTTCACAGGGTGTTTATCGGCTACTCAGACTTATGTGAACACCCTGGACAGTTTGTTAAAGTTATTTAGATATTTGACATGAATCCATCAGACACGCCCCCTATCTTCCTATACAAACCCATTGTAAACTATTCTAACCAGGTTAGAATAATCTAAAACACCACATCAGTCACCGGAACCACCGACAGGTGTTTTCAATGGAATCTATCATGGTTAAAATGGAGTTACAATAGGTGTGTATGGGAAGGGGGCGGGGCACATCAAAATGTGTGTGCCGGACGGTGGATGAGCGGGAGAGTGCACTGACTGTGTTCAGATCTGTCCCGGCCATATCTCAGGACTGTGAGATCTATTCCGGCCATATCTCAGGACTGTGAGATCTATTCCGGCCATATCTCAGGACTGTGAGATCTATTCCGGCCATATCTCAGGACTATTACTGTGTTCAGATCTATTACTGTGTTCAGATCTATTACTGTGTTCAGATCTATTACTGTGTTCAGATCTATTACTGTGTTCAGATCTATTCCGGCCATATACAGGCCTGTGTTCTATAAGCCTACCCTCTGCCCTCAGCGCCTTGTCTCGACTAGAGCCCAAAACAGAAAAGGTATGGCACAGTATATACTGTATATTTATATACTGTATATTTATACACTGTATATTTATACACTGTATATTTATATACCGTATATTTATACACTGTATATATACGGCTGAAGTTCTGTGCAAAATTGTGACCAGTTTCTTGGAGGTCAGTTAAGTTTCATTAGTTTCCATCTTGGTTGATGTGGTCTCTGTCAGTTAGAAACCCTGTATGTTAGACCACACCACACCGCACCAGACCACACCACACCACACCACACCACACCACACCGCACCAGACCACACCACACCACACCACACCACACCACACCAGACCACACCGCACCGCACCGCACCGCACCGCACCGCACCGCACCGCACCACACCACACCACACCACACCACACCACACCAGACCAGACCAGACCACACCACACCACACCACACCAGACCACACCGCACCACACCAGACCACACCACACCACACCACACCAGACCAGACCAGACCACACCGCACCACACCACACCACACCACACCACACCAGACCAGACCAGACCAGACCACACCACACCACACCACACCAGACCACACCGCACCACACCAGACCACACCACACCACACCAGACCAGACCAGACCAGACCACACCACACCACACCACACCACACCACACCAGACCAGACCAGACCACACCACACCACACCACACCACACCAGACCACACCGCACCACACCAGACCACACCACACCACACCACACCAGACCAGACCACACCGCACCACACCACACCACACCACACCAGACCACACCGCACCACACCACACCAGACCACACCGCACCACACCACACCACACCACACCAGACCACACCACACCACACCGCACCATAGCGTACATACGTGGAACACACCATATTGTTCACACCACACCACACCAGACCACACCACACCGCACCGCACCACACCGTACATACGTGGACCACACAGCTGCAAGGTGACCTGTGTTGTCATTCTCATCTCTGTCTCTCTACACGTCACTCACCAAGAAGCTGCCTTTGTTTCTTGTTTTGCTTTCCTTAAATACATTTACACTCCGAACCTCTTAGATGTATTACTATAGATTACATTGTTATATTACATTACATTACATTATGTTATATCTGTCTTAATCTGTCTTAATCTTAATCAGCGGTCCGACACGTTCAAATTACCACCACTGAAGTGCCCTTGAACAAGGCATCAACCACTACGATGAAATGTGTTCTATGAGCAGGGCCTGGCTGGAAACAAGTTCTTGAGCTTAGCCCAGATACCCTGGGTAAATATAGTAATCATTTCATTTCATATAGTAATCATGTATTACTAGATAGAGTATGTTATATCTGTCTTCCAAACTCGTGAAACATCTCAATGCAGTGTGTTGTGTTGTGTTGTGTTGTGTTGTGCTGTGCTGTGCTGTGCTGTGCTGTGCTGTGCTGTGTTGTGTTGTGTTGTGTTGTGTTGTGTTGTGCTGTGCTGTGCTGTGTTGTGTTGTGTTGTGTTGTGTTGTGTTGTGTTGTGTTGTACCGTTAAAATGTTCCAATCAGGTAAAATAAAACCCAAACCTGTCTTCTGAAATGGGAGTGTGTTGGTGGAGAGAAACGGTTCTATTGTTAATGTCCAAATGGATAATGCATAATGGTATAAACCAAGATAGGGGCTTTCATTTGCATATATATCTATATTTTCTTTTCTTAATGGGAAATGCAAATGTTCCATTTTGTGTGGTGTTTGGCGTGTGTGTTTGGGCAGCCTCGCTGGTGAATAAATGTGACTCCAGGGCATCCCGGCGCACCTCGCCATATTAATCATCGTGACACGTTCACGACCCTTCTAATAAGACAGGGGCCACGGTGCACCCCCCCCCCCCCCCCACACACACCCCAAACATCCCATCCCACCCCACCCCAGCCCCCCTGCTCCCCTCTTTGTCTCCGGACCCTCTCCCCAGGGACAGAGCAGGGCTGGTTGGTTGGGGGGATGGAGGAAGGGGAAAGGGGACCCCCTCCCCGGGGACCGCGCCAGGCACAAGACTCCTATTAGGACGGAGCACAGGAGACCCCCTGGAACAACAAAAGACACCTCCTAATGCCCCCTGTTCTAGCCCACTGAACACACACACACGCGCGCGGACGCACGCACACACACACGCAGGCAGGCAGGCAGGCAGGCAGGCACACACACATGCGTGAACGCAGGCACGCACACACGCGTGAACTCACACACGCAGGCAGGCAGGCAGGCAGGCACGTGCGCACACACGGGCGAACGCACGCACGCACGCGCGCACGCGCGCACGCGCGCACGCACGCGCGCACGCACGCACACCAAACTGACTGAGTCTCATCTGATCACAGAGATAGCAGGCTTAGGATGATGATAATAATAATACAGAGTGGTAACAATCAGAGCAGCAGCCCAGCGTGGTGCAGGAGAGGCAGATAAAGATGAGTTTACACAATAAGATGGACAGCTGGTCTCTATACTGCCTCCCCCTGGCCAGCCGGAACGCCTGATGGAGGGGAAAGGAACTGGTCTCTATACTGCCTCCCCCTGGCCAGCCGGAACGCCTGATGGAGGGGAAAGGAACTGGTCTCTATACTGCCTCCCCCTGGCCAGCCGGGGCGCCTGATGGAGGGGAAAGGAACTGGTCTCTATACTGCCTCCCCCTGGCCAGCCGGAACGCCTGATGGAGGGGAAAGGAACTGGTCTCTATACTGCCTCCCCCTGGCCAGCCGGGGCGCCTGATGGAGGGGAAAGGAACTGGTCTCTATACTGCCTCCCCCTGGCCAGCCGGGGCGCCTGATGGAGGGGAAAGGAACTGGTCTCTATACTGCCTCCCCCTGGCCAGCCGGAACGCCTGATGGAGGGGAAAGGAACTGGTCTCTATACTGCCTCCCCCTGGCCAGCCGGGGCGCCTGATGGAGGGGAAAGGAACTGGTCTCTATACTGCCTCCCCCTGGCCAGCCGGAACGCCTGATGGAGGGGAAAGGAACTGGTCTCTATACTGCCTCCCCCTGGCCAGCCGGAACGCCTGATGGAGGGGAAATGAACTGGTCTCTATACTGCCTCCCCCTGGCCAGCCGGGGCGCCTGATGGAGGGGAAAGGAACTGGTCTCTATACTGCCTCCCCCTGGCCAGCCGGAACGCCTGATGGAGGGGAAAGGAACTGGTCTCTATACTGCCTCCCCCTGGCCAGCCGGAACGCCTGATGGAGGGGAAAGGAACTGGTCTCTATACTGCCTCCCCCTGGCCAGCCGGGGCGCCTGATGGAGGGGAAAGGAACTGGTCTCTATACTGCCTCCCCCTGGCCAGCCGGAACGCCTGATGGAGGGGAAAGGAACTGGTCTCTATACTGCCTCCCCCTGGCCAGCCGGGGCGCCTGATGGAGGGGAAAGGAACTGGTCTCTATACTGCCTCCCCCTGGCCAGCCGGAACGCCTGATGGAGGGGAAAGGAACTGGTCTCTATACTGCCTCCCCCTGGCCAGCCGGGGCGCCTGATGGAGGGGAAAGGAACTGGTCTCTATACTGCCTCCCCCTGGCCAGCCGGGGCGCCTGATGGAGGGGAAAGGAACTGGTCTCTATACTGCCTCCCCCTGGCCATCCGGAACGCCTGATGGAGGGGAAAGGAACTGGTCTCTATACTGCCTCCCCCTGGCCAGCCGGGGCGCCTGATGGAGGGGAAAGGAACTGGTCTCTATACTGCCTCCCCCTGGCCAGCCGGGGCGCCTGATGGAGGGGAAAGGAACTGGTCTCTATACTGCCTCCCCCTGGCCAGCCGGAACGCCTGATGGAGGGGAAAGGAACTGGTCTCTATACTGCCTCCCCCTGGCCAGCCGGGGCGCCTGATGGAGGGGAAAGGAACTGGTCTCTATACTGCCTCCCCCTGGCCAGCCGGGGCGCCTGATGGAGGGGAAAGGAACTGGTCTCTATACTGCCTCCCCCTGGCCAGCCGGAACGCCTGATGGAGGGGAAATGAACTGGTCTCTATACTGCCTCCCCCTGGCCAGCCGGGGCGCCTGATGGAGGGGAAAGGAACTGGTCTCTATACTGCCTCCCCCTGGCCAGCCGGAACGCCTGATGGAGGGGAAAGGAACTGGTCTCTATACTGCCTCCCCCTGGCCAGCCGGGGCGCCTGATGGAGGGGAAAGGAACTGGTCTCTATACTGCCTCCCCCTGGCCAGCCGGGGCGCCTGATGGAGGGGAAAGGAACTGGTCTCTATACTGCCTCCCCCTGGCCAGCCGAAACGCCTGATGGAGGGGAAAGGAACTGGTCTCTATACTGCCTCCCCCTGGCCAGCCGGGGCGCCTGATGGAGGGGAAAGGAACTGGTCTCTATACTGCCTCCCCCTGGCCAGCCGGGGCGCCTGATGGAGGGGAAAGGAACTGGTCTCTATACTGCCTCCCCCTGGCCAGCCGGAACGCCTGATGGAGGGGAAATGAACTGGTCTCTATACTGCCTCCCCCTGGCCAGCCGGAACGCCTGATGGAGGGGAAAGGAACTGGTCTCTATACTGCCTCCCCCTGGCCAGCCGGGGCGCCTGATGGAGGGGAAAGGAACTGGTCTCTATACTGCCTCCCCCTGGCCAGCCGGGGCGCCTGATGGAGGGGAAAGGAACTGGTCTCTATACTGCCTCCCCCTGGCCAGCCGGAACGCCTGATGGAGGGGAAAGGAACTGGTCTCTATACTGCCTCCCCCTGGCCAGCCGGAACGCCTGATGGAGGGGAAATGAACTGGTCTCTATACTGCCTCCCCCTGGCCAGCCGGAACGCCTGATGGAGGGGAAAGGAACTGGTCTCTATACTGCCTCCCCCTGGCCAGCCGGGGGCCTGATGGAGGGGAAATGAACTGGTCTCTATACTGCCTCCCCCTGGCCAGCCGGAACGCCTGATGGAGGGGAAATGAACTGGTCTCTATACTGCCTCCCCCTGGCCAGCCGGAACGCCTGATGGAGGGGAAAGGAACTGGTCTCTATACTGCCTCCCCCTGGCCAGCCGGGGCGCCTGATGGAGGGGAAAGGAACTGGTCTCTATACTGCCTCCCCCTGGCCAGCCGGAACGCCTGATGGAGGGGAAAGGAACTGGTCTCTATACTGCCTCCCCCTGGCCAGCCGGGGCGCCTGATGGAGGGGAAAGGAACTGGTTGGAATAACGTGTTCCTTCCACACGCTACGTACGTCCAACCGGGGAAACTCCCCCCGTGTCAGGTGAAAAGAAGCAGCTTGGACTCCTCATGCATATATGAGGTCGGTTCATTGCTCTCCCCAGGTAGGCAGAGGGAGAGTAGAGTGCAGGATTAGACCACCCGTTTCGACTGGTATCAATGGACAAGACAGCAGTTATCAGTTAGGATCAGTACGATTGTTTCCGACGATTATGGGCATGCCTGCCGACTGAAAAAAACAAAAAGACGACAGGATTAAGGTTGGCGAACATGCGTCAATATTAGGACCGCGCTGCGACATGCTTGCGGTTAAGTTTAGGGGAGGGAATGAGGAGGCTTGTCATTTTCAGTAGGCTCAGTAGACCTGAATAGACCGATAAGACCGGTTAACGTGTCATCAACGCCAATCGCAGCCAGTAGGCTCCAGACGAGCCGATCGGCTAGATAAGATCGGCGTAATAAGTAACCTACTGGGAATTATCGGTTGATTTCCGGTCGAATCGGCTAATTAGACATTGAGACTAGGTGAAAAAAAATTGTGGGCTAAAAATTAAATAAATACAAAATATAATAATAATAATTATTATTATTACTCAAAATGTACATATTTTTGTCATTTCCTTTTCCCCCTGAAATGTATAACTACGTTTGCAGATTCTCTCTGAATTATTACATCCCTCTCAGCATTTCTCAGTGCAGAAAGAGTCCACCTCCAACCACTGCAGATAACATCTTCCATTACAGTCAGAACTACAGACTCACTCTGAATCTTCCGCCGTAGTCTGAAAACCCACCTCTTCAGACTCCATCTTAGCCCGTAGCCCCTCCCCTAACCTCGACAACCTTACAGGCGTATAAAAGTCTCAACTTATGTAACTTAGATAGCATTTTATGAAGACATAGCACTATATAGTGTATATATGCATAGTTTCATTATATAGATATTCCACTGTTACGTTCTTAGCTTATGTATGATTCATGATAACTATTTTCTTTGATGATGTATTGCCATGTTTTTGTTCTTGTTCTTGCTTAATGTAAATCGCTATGGATTAAGAGCGTCTGATCAGAGCTTCCGTTGCTCCAGACTGTATGACGGAAGCATTTATATTTTACTCATGATCAGAGCTTCCGTCGCTCCAGACTGTATGACGGGAGCATTTATATTTTACTCATGATCAGAGCTTCCGTTGCTCCAGACTGTATGACGGAAGCATTTATATTTTACTCATGATCAGAGCTTCCGTCGCTCCAGACTGTATGACGGGAGCATTTATATTTTACTCATGATCAGAGCTTCCGTTGCTCCAGACTGTATGACGGAAGCATTTATATTTTACTCATGATCAGAGCTTCCGTTGCTCCAGACTGTACGACGGAAGCATTTATATTTTACTCATGATCAGAGCTTCCGTTGCTCCAGACTGTACGACGGAAGCATTTATATTTTACTCATGATCAGAGCTTCCGTCGCTCCAGACTGTACGACGGAAGCATTTATATTTTACTCATGATCAGAGCTTCCGTTGCTCCAGACTGTATGACGGAAGCATTTATATTTTACTCATGATCAGAGCTTCCGTCGCTCCAGACTGTATGACGGAAGCATTTATATTTTACTCATGATCAGAGCTTCCGTTGCTCCAGACTGTATGACGGAAGCATTTATATTTTACTCATGATCAGAGCTTCCGTTGCTCCAGACTGTATGACGGAAGCATTTATATTTTACTCATGATCAGAGCTTCCGTCGCTCCAGACTGTACGACGGAAGCATTTATATTTTACTCATGATCAGAGCTTCCGTTGCTCCAGACTGTATGACGGAAGCATTTATATTTTACTCATGATCAGAGCTTCCGTCGCTCCAGACTGTATGACGGAAGCATTTATATTTTACTCATGATCAGAGCTTCCGTTGCTCCAGACTGTATGACGGAAGCATTTATATTTTACTCATGATCAGAGCTTCCGTCGCTCTAGACTGTATGACGGAAGCATTTAGAAATTGCAACAGTCTGGCAACGCGAGACTAACATTACTCTAATAGACCCCCAGGTGTGGTTATAATATTCAAATATGTCTATGCCTTTGAGTCAAATAGTAACCCACATAGTAAACCTCTCCATCAAACAGGGACAGGTCCCCCAAGATTTCAAACTGGCCAAAGTAACCCCCTTGCACAAGAAAGGGAGTAAATTAGACCCCGGCAACTACCGCCCTATTTCTATTCTTAGTTCCATCTCGAAAGTGATGGAAAAAATAGTCTATGAACAGGTTGAAAAGTATCTTGCCACTAATAAATTATTGTAGGAGTTCCAATCTGGCTTCAGAACATCCCACTCCACTGACACATGCCTTCTCTATTTGAGCGACCACATCAAACAAGAGGTGGACGCTGGCAAATACTGCGGCATGGTCATGCTGGACCTCCAAAAGGCTTTTGACACCGTGAACCACTCCATACTGGTTAACAAGCTAAAAGCAATTGGTTTCGATAGCACATCAGTGAGCTGGATGCAATCCTACCTGGAGGGGAGAGAACAGATGGTGGATGTGAACGGAACACTGCCCCCCCCCCTCCCAGTGAGCTGTGGCGTTCCACAAGGAAGCATACTAGGGCCTCTACTGTTCCTAATATATGTAAACGACATGACTTCAGCTTGTGACTGCAACTTGTTCCTATTCGCAGATGACTCAGCACTGCTGGTCTCGGACAGGGACAAACTGCAGGTTGAAAATGCCCTCAGCTCTGAACTCGGTAGAATCTGAACCTGGCTCGCTGATAACAAACTATCTTTACACCTGGGAAAAACTGAATCCATTCTCTTTGGCTCTATTAGTAATCTCAGCAAGGCAAATGGCTTCTTGGTTAGAGTGGGTGACAATGTTATCACACGTAAAGATGAAATTACCTACCTAGGTTCCATCCTGGAGGCTAATCTTTCCGGTGATAAAATGGCCAGGATTACAGGATCTCCTCACTGGTCAACAAAAACACCTTGAAGACCTTAACAGGAGCCCTTGTACAGGGTTTCTTTGACTATGCATGCACCTCCTGGTACCACAGCACCTCAAAGGCCCTTAAAACCAGGCTCCAGACTTCCCAAAACAAACTGGTCAGGCTCCTACTTGACCTAGCCCCCCGAACCCACCTCACCCCTGCCCACTTCGACAGGCTGGAATGGCTTAGGGTCGACGACAGAGTACAGCAGGGTTCCCCAATTAATTTTCCTCGAGGGCCATATTTTGACTAGGGTACCAGGCTGGGGGCCGAGTCTGCACGCGTGAGGTCGAGGTCTTGAAAAGGATGCCCAGTTTGACATGCATAGGCTACTGACCCCCATTTAATGCCATTTATATCTGGGACCCCCCCAAACCCCCCCCCTTCCGCGGGCCGCCAGGGGGCGCTCCGTGGGCCGCAAATGGCCCGCGGGCCGCCTATTGGGGAACCCTGGAGTACAGCATCTTGCAATGGGTCTGGTCCACAAGATTCGATACACCACCAAGATACCCATGTACCTGTCTAGATACTTCCTTAATGTTAACGAAGTCCACACCCACAACACCAGAGGGAGTGCAACGAACCATGTACAACCCAGATTCGGCACGGACTAAATTCTTTTCGCTCCTATGCCACCAAAATGTGGAACGCCCTACCAACTGTCATTAAGACATGCGAATCCCTTGACTCTTTCAAAACCGCTCTCAAAGGGCACCTACGGACGGCTGCAATTCGAAACTGGCCCCTGTAAAATCGGAATCCCTCAAACACGAACGCAAGGACAACACAAGAGACGGTCGCGGCCACACAGCCAACTCAAGGTATGGCCACTGAGCCAACTTGGGGACCCAACGCAAGGACAACACAAGAGACGGTCACGGCCACACAGCCAACTCAAGGTACGGCCACGGAGCCGACTTGGGGACCCAACGCAGCTCCTCCAAGGAAAACAAACAAATTAACGGAGCTGAACGTGAATCCCCCCCACCGCCCACCCCTTTTTTCCCCTCACTGTATATGTTTCTTTTCCCTTTTTACCTCCTTTATGATGAATTCCTGTTCTGTCTATAGAAGTGTCTATTTGTACGTCTCTAAATGTTTTGATGATTTGAACATGGTGGACCCTATTGGAAACAAGTGTAATGCTTAATTGGGTCGTCCACTCACAGTTAACAGCCTTTGTATTGAGTTTGTGCTTGAAATGTACTGTAATTCTGCAAACTGTTAATAAATTCTTCAATCAATCAATCAATCAAATGGCCCAATAGAAAATACACCATTTGTGTGACTAATGGAAGACCATAGACCATAGACCATAGACCATAGACCATAGACGATCTTCACATAATCTGCTTCTCTGCACAACAGCGTCCAACATGCGATCTGGAAGTGAACCAGTGTCGTCTGCCAGTCTGCTCTGTGCTACCAGTCTGCTCTGTGCTACCAGGCAGTCTGCTCTGTGCTACCAGGCAGTTTTAAAGCACTACTGACTGTAAATTAGATTGCTTGAGGAGATGGAATAAACATGGAGATGGAATAAAGATGCTGGACAAAGGAAGAAGAGACAGAATGATGAAGTAACCTTACAATAATTGACTGTGTCCAAAGTGTCCAATTTAATTGTCAGTGTATTTTGCCAAGAACATTTTGCACACATCAGGAAGGAACTGTCAAAGCTTTGCACATTTGCACAGCTGGTAGTGTTAATATAAGTTATTAAACACAGCTGCAGCATCAGTTCATCTTACAGGTGAACTGCACATTGGCAGCTGCAGCTGCAGCACATTGGCCCCGCTGAAGCTGCAGCTGTAGCATCAGTTCATCTTACAATGCATTACTTACTGTATGAACCAGTCTTCTTCTGTTAGGAACTGTACCTGACTGCCCTCAGTGCATTACTTACTGTATGAACCAGTCTTCTTCTGTTAGGAACTGTACCTGACTGCCCTCAGTGCATTACTTACTGTATGAACCAGTCTTCTTCTGTTAGGAACTGTACCTGACTGCCCTCAGTGCATTACTTACTGTATGAACCAGTCTTCTTCTGTTAGGAACTGTACCTGACTGCCCTCAGTGCATTACTTACTGTATGAACCAGTCTTCTTCTGTTAGGAACTGTACCTGACTGCCCTCAGTGCATTACTTACTGTATGAACCAGTCTTCTTCTGTTAGGAACTGTACCTGACTGCCCTCAGTGCATTACTTACTGTATGAACCAGTCTTCTTCTGTTAGGAACTGTACCTGACTGCCCTCAGTGCATTACTTACTGTATGAACCAGTCTTCTTCTGTTAGGAACTGTACCTGACTGCCCTCAGTGCATTACTTACTGTATGAACCAGTCTGCTGTTAGGAACTGTACCTGGCCTCAAAAACAAGTATCAGGTAGACGGGTATCTTTTATCACATCACATCATGTCTACAGGGTACTGCTCCTTCGCCTGGAAAGGAGCCCCCTTAGGTGGTTCAGGCATCTGGTTAGGATGCCTCTCGGGCGTCTCCCTAGGGAGGTCCTCGATGCACGTCCCACTGGGAGGAGACCCCGGGGCAGACCAAGGTGCAGATGGAGGGATTACATCGACTCACTGGCCTTGGAACGTCTCGGGATCCCCCAGGAGGAAGTCACTAATGTTGCTCTGGAGAGGGAAGTCCGGAGCTCTCTGGTGGAGCTATTTCCCCCGCGACCCGACTACGGATAAGCGGTTGAAGATGGATGGATGGATTATGACTACAGATCAGATTTGGCTTCTGTCCCTCCAGAACATTTAGAACCTTTTCATGAACAACGTGCTTCTTCTTAGCCATAATGAACTTCCCGTAGAGCCTGTGTGTGTGTGTGTGTGTGTGTGTGTGTGTGTGTGTGTGTGTGTGTGTGTGTGTGTGTGTGTGTGTGTGTGTGTGTGTGTGCGTGCGTGTGTGTGATGGTTGCACGCAGCACTGTGCCTGCTGCTCTCATCGCTACTTAAAAAGAGGCTAATTACATTTTCATGTGGATAATCGTGAGCTAATCCTTCGCTAACGGCGTCTCCTTCAACACAGCCCAGGGCGATGTGCCCACACTGCAACACAGCCCAGGGTGAGGTGCCCACGCTTCAACACAGCCCAGGGTGAGGTGCCCACGCTGCAACACAGCCCAGGGTGAGGTGCCCACGCTGCAACACAGCCCAGGGTGATGTGCCCACGCTGCATTACAGCACAGCTCAGGGTGATGTGCCCACGCTGCAACACAGCCCAGGGTGAGGTGCCCACGCTGCAACACAGCCCAGGGTGAGGTGCCCACGCTTCAACACAGCCCAGGGTGATGTGACCACACTGCAACACAGCCCAGGGTGATGTGCCCACGCTGCAACACAGCCCAGGGTGATGTGCCCACGCTGCAACACAGCCCAGGGTGATGTGCCCACGCTGCAACACAGCCCAGGGTGATGTGCCCACGCTGCAACACAGCTCAGGGTGATGTGCCCACGCTGCAACACAGCCCAGGGTGATGTGCCCACGCTGCAACACAGCCCAGGGTGATGTGCCCACGCTGCAACACAGCCCAGGGTGATGTGCCCACGCTGCAACACAGCCCAGGGTGATGTGCCCACGCTGCAACACAGCTCAGGGTGATGTGCCCACGCTGCAACACAGCCCAGGGTGATGTGCCCACGCTGCAACACAGCCCAGGGTGATGTGCCCACGCTGCAACACAGCCCAGGGCGATGTGCCCACGCTGCAACACAGCTCAGGGTGATGTGCCCACGCTGCAACACAGCCCAGGGTGATGTGCCCACGCTGCAACACAGCCCAGGGTGATGTGCCCACGCTGCAACACAGCCCAGGGTGATGTGCCCACACTGCAACACAGCCCAGGGTGATGTGACCACACTGCAACACAGCCCAGGGTGATGTGCCCACGCTGCAACACAGCCCAGGGTGATGTGACCACACTGCAACACAGCCCAGGGTGATGTGCCCACGCTGCAACACAGCCCAGGGTGATGTGCCCACGCTGCAACACAGCCCAGGGTGATGTGCCCACGCTGCAACACAGCCCAGGGTGATGTGACCACACTGCAACACAGCCCAGGGTGATGTGCCCACACTGCAACACAGCCCAGGGTGATGTGACCACACTGCAACACAGCCCAGGGTGATGTGACCACACTGCAACACAGCCCAGGGTGATGTGACCACACTGCAACACAGCCCAGGGTGATGTGACCACACTGCAACACAGCCCAGGGTGATGTGTCCACACTGCAACACAGCCCAGGGTGATGTGCCCACGCTGCAACACAGCCCAGGGTGATGTGACCACACTGCATTACAACACAGCCCAGGGTGATGTGCCCACGCTGCAACACAGCCCAGGGTGATGTGCCCACGCTGCAACACAGCCCAGGGTGATGTGCCCACGCTGCAACACAGCCCAGGGTGATGTGCCCACGCTGCAACACAGCCCAGGGTGATGTGCCCACGCTGCAACACAGCCCAGGGTGATGTGCCCACGCTGCAACACAGCCCAGGGTGATGTGCCCACGCTGCAACACAGCCCAGGGTGATGTGCCCATGCTGCAACACAGCCCAGGGTGATGTGCCCACGCTGCAACACAGCCCAGGGTGATGTGCCCACGCTGCATTACAACACAGCCCAGGGTGATGTGCCCACGCTGCAACACAGCCCAGGGTGATGTGCCCACACTGCAACACAGCCCAGGGTGATGTGCCCACGCTGCAACACAGCCCAGGGTGATGTGCCCACACTGCAACACACCCCAGGGTGATGTGCCCACACTGCAACACAGCCCAGGGTGATGTGCCCACGCTGCATTACAACACAGCCCAGGGTGATGTGCCCACGCTGCATTACAACACACCCCAGGGTGATGTGCCCACACCCCAGGGTGATGTGCCCACGCTGCAACACAGCCCAGGGTGATGTGCCCACGCTGCATTACAACACAGCCCAGGGTGATGTGCCCACACTGCAACACAGCCCAGGGTGATGTGCCCACGCTGCAACACAGCCCAGGGTGATGTGCCCACGCTGCATTACAACACAGCCCAGGGTGATGTGCCCACACTGCAACACAGCCCAGGGTGATGTGACCACACTGCATTACAACACAGCCCAGGGTGATGTGCCCACGCTGCAACACAGCCCAGGGTGATGTGCCCACGCTGCAACACAGCCCAGGGTGATGTGCCCACGCTGCATTACAACACAGCCCAGGGTGATGTGCCCACACTGCAACACAGCCCAGGGTGATGTGCCCACGCTGCAACACAGCCCAGGGTGATGTGACCACACTGCAACACAGCCCAGGGTGATGTGCCCACGCTGCAACACAGCCCAGGGTGATGTGCCCACGCTGCAACACAGCCCAGGGTGATGTGCCCACGCTGCATTACAACACAGCCCAGGGTGATGTGCCCACGCTGCATTACAACACAGCCCAGGGTGATGTGCCCACGCTGCATTACAACACAGCTCAGGGTGATGTGCCCACGCTGCATTACAACACAGCCCAGG
>NW_027637610.1:0-50000 GCF_951216825.1 Electrona antarctica
AGAGAGAGAGAGAGAGAGAGAGGAGAGAGAGAGAGAGAGAGAGGGACACAGAGAGAGAGAGGGACACAGAGAGAGAGAGAGAGAGAGGGGTCTATATTTAGACCTGTGTTCTCTTCCTAGAAACGGCGGCACGTGATTGGATGAAAGGAGGGGGAGAAAATGCCATCTCAGGCGAACCATCGCAGGAAGGCAGGAAACAGGACCGTTTGATGCAGGACCCTGTGGGCCTTTTATGGGCGTCAGGGGATCTGTTTCCTGCGTCCTTTTCTTTTTCTAAAGACGTTATTGGTTTGCTTTTTATGTCAGAAACCTGGCGTCTCGTCTCCATGTCTCCACTGCTTTCACGCTGTCGTCATCATGTGTGATTTGTTTGTGAATGAATGAATGAATGAATGAATGGATGGATGGATGAATGGATGAATGGATGGATGGATGAATGGATGGATGGATGGATGGATGGATGGATGGATGGATGGATGGATGGATGGATGGATGGATGGATGGATGGATGGATGGATGGATGGATGGATGAATGGATGGATGGATGGATGGATGGATGGATGGATGGATGGATGGATGGATGAATGAATGAATGGATGGATGGACGGATGGATGGATGGATGGATGGATGGATGGATGGATGGATGGATGGATGGATGGATGGATGAATGAATGAATGGATGAATGGATGAATGAATGAATGGATGAATGGATGAATGGATGGATGGATGGATGGATGAATGGATGAATGAATGAATGGATGGATGAATGAATGAATGAATGAATGAATTAATGAATGAATTAATGCGTTATACTTGGTCCTACTGCGTATACAAACGCTTCCGGTCGTTCGAGGGTTTCGCCCGACAACGGTGACGATAATGTGACACACATAATGTCTTTTCAAACATATATATATATATATATACTTTATAGCTATTGAAAAATAGCAGATCTACAAGCTTGTAGATCTGCTATTTCTTTTAAATCGTGAAAATGTGGCGCAAATCTTTGAATATATGTATTCTTTCTGAGCGAACGTTTTTAACTCAAATCTTCTGGGGACCGGGTCCCTGGAACAGCATTATTTTCAAATGGGGGTCCACAGCCAAATACAGATAATTCTGGGGGTCCTTGACATGAAAAAGGTTGAGCACCACTGACATAGAAACACATTTTTCAGAAAACTTTTAGGATTTAGAAGACTCTTTTTTTTTTAGAATCGGCCTCAGTCCTATACATGGGTTAATATGGTTACATAACACAGCAAGGCGCAGAGGTCCCATGGGTCCATTTTTCAGAAAGGAAGCCATTGACGGTTAAAATGCGTCGTAATGCTTCCAACTCGAGTAGAATTATTAATGTTCCATGACAAAGAAAATATGTGGAGACAATAAAGACTATTATCATTATTATTGAAGGTGGTAACAGTCCATTTGCTCAGTACAATATTTCGGGGGCATATTTAGAATCTGTGCAGGGTTGAGTACGTTGAATCTAGTTTGCATTATGAGGATAATTTGACACAATGAAATCAAATGGCGATAGTATTCAGTGTGGGGCAGACGGCCTGTCAGACAGATCTGGGAGACCAGTAGCTTAAATGTGTTGTTGCAAGGAAAGGAAATCGGTAAAATGAGACTTTCGTGGTTGTTTTCGTCTCAGATTTAGTCCGACGGAGGGACACATGGGGACACAAAAGTAGGACCCGGAAGTATCTCTGGAGGGGGCGCTCACGTCACGGCTAAAATACTGAATAGCATGGGCAGGAAAATAGAAATACTACTGATTGATATCTTATAAAAACACAGATAAACACATACCGAATCGATCTCAGGGGCAGTTTCAGACCTGAAGAACTGTGACACTTGTTGTTGGGTGTTCTGTGATCGTACTGAAGCTGTTTGCTATCAAACAGTCCCCCATGTTGGGTGTTCTGTGATCGTACTGAAGCTGTTTGCTATCAAACAGTCCCCCATGTGATCGTACTGAAGCTGTTTGCTATCAAACAGTCCCCCATGTGATCGTACTGAAGCTGTTTGCTATCAAACAGTCCCCCATGCGCCACAGAAGCCATACGCCGACATACTTCTTCATATTCATCTCCCGTGACGCTGTCAGGCCAGGGATTTGCCTCTTCCCTGCACTACTCACGTCTAATTTTTTTTCTGTGACAGATGTGTTTTTATCGTCGCATCAACGCTGACTCATGCTCTTATTGTGAAGCTGACTCATGCTCTTATTGTGAAGCTGACTCATGCTCTTATTGTGAAGCTGACTCATGCTCTTATTGTGACGCTGAATCATGCTCTTATTGTGACGCTGACTCATGCTCTTATTGTGAAGCTGACTCATGCTCTTATTGTGAAGCTGACTCATGCTCTTATTGTGACGCTGACTCATGCTCTTATTGTGAAGCTGACTCATGCTCTTATTGTGACGCTGACTCATGCTCTTATTGTGAAGCTGACTCATGCTCTTATTGTGAAGCTGACTCATGCTCTTATTGTGAAGCTGACTCATGCTCTTATTGTGAAGCTGACTCATGCTCTTAATTGTGAAGCTGACTCATGCTCTTATTGTGAAGCTGACTCATGCTCTTAATTGTGAAGCTGACTCATGCTCTTATTGTGAAGCTGACTCATGCTCTTAATTGTGAAGCTGACTCATGCTCTTATTGTGAAGCTGACTCATGCTCTTATTGTGAAGCTGACTCATGCTCTTATTGTGAAGCTGACTCATGCTCTTATTGTGAAGCTGACTCATGCTCTTATTGTGAAGCTGACTCATGCTCTTATTGTGAAGCTGACTCATGCTCTTATTGTGACGCTGACTCATGCTCTTATTGTGACGCTGACTCATGCTCTTATTGTGAAGCTGACTCATGCTCTTATTGTGAAGCTGACTCATGCTCTTATTGTGACGCTGACTCATGCTCTTATTGTGAAGCTGACTCATGCTCTTATTGTGAAGCTGACTCATGCTCTTATTGTGAAGCTGACTCATGCTCTTATTGTGAAGCTGACTCATGCTCTTAATTGTGAAGCTGACTCATGCTCTTATTGTGAAGCTGACTCATGCTCTTAATTGTGAAGCTGACTCATGCTCTTATTGTGAAGCTGACTCATGCTCTTAATTGTGAAGCTGACTCATGCTCTTATTGTGAAGCTGACTCATGCTCTTATTGTGAAGCTGACTCATGCTCTTATTGTGAAGCTGACTCATGCTCTTAATTGTGAAGCTGACTCATGCTCTTATTGTGAAGCTGACTCATGCTCTTATTGTGAAGCTGACTCATGCTCTTATTGTGACGCTGACTCATGCTCTTATTGTGACGCTGACTCATGCTCTTATTGTGAAGCTGACTCATGCTCTTATTGTGAAGCTGACTCATGCTCTTATTGTGACGCTGACTCATGCTCTTATTGTGAAGCTGACTCATGCTCTTATTGTGAAGCTGACTCATGCTCTTATTGTGAAGCTGACTCATGCTCTTAATTGTGAAGCTGACTCATGCTCTTATTGTGAAGCTGACTCATGCTCTTAATTGTGAAGCTGACTCATGCTCTTATTGTGAAGCTGACTCATGCTCTTAATTGTGAAGCTGACTCATGCTCTTATTGTGAAGCTGACTCATGCTCTTATTGTGAAGCTGACTCATGCTCTTATTGTGAAGCTGACTCATGCTCTTAATTGTGAAGCTGACTCATGCTCTTATTGTGAAGCTGACTCATGCTCTTATTGTGAAGCTGACTCATGCTCTTAATTAGGTTATATGCATTTGGCCGCCGACCACCAAATGTTCCAGGGACCCCCCCCCCCCCCCCCCCCCCCCCCAAGAAGCAAAGATTTGAGTTGAAATAATATATATTCAAAGATTTGTGCCACATTTTCACGATTTTTCAAAAATAGCAGACCTACAAGCTCGTAGCAAGCACGGCACTCGTAGCCGCGCTACGAGCTTGTAGATCTGCTATTTTTCAATAGCTAAAGTATAACGTAAAACACCAAAAGGGGTTCCCGCCCTGACACAGCAGCAAACTCCCAGCCAGTGGTGGGAAGTAACAACATATAGGCCTACTCAAGTACTGCACAGTGTACTTACATAAGTGCAAGTTGGAGGTTTTATTATAAAAATAAATTCTGTTCTGGATTTCAATGTTCAATACTTTTATACTCTTATTCTGAACCAGTGGTTCTTGAGGGGGTTCCAGGTGGTCCCCAGTGGTCTGGGGGACCACCAGGGATCCTTGAGGGGGTTCCAGGTGGTTCCCAGGAGTCCGGGGACCACCAGTGGTCCTTGAGGGGGTTCCAGGTGGTCCCCATCAGCTAAATGAGGGAGAGTTGGTAACCAAATGGACCCTTATTAGATCTTTAAAGTGTAAAATGAAACGGGTCCATTTGGTTTCATCTCAAGAGTTAAATTATTGTTAAACATCTGCATTACTTAATTCACAAGAAGTCTCCACAATTAGAGAATGTAGAAGAATTGTTATTTTGATCAACGTTTGCCTGTTATCTCTCCTAATGGTACCAACATCATGTTATCTCTCCTAATGGTACAAACACCATGTTATCTCTCCTAATGGTACCAACACCATGTTATCTCTCCTAATGGTACCAACACCATGTTATCTCTCCTAATGGTACCAACATCATGTTATCTCTCCTAATGGTACCAACACCATGTTATCTCTCCTAATGGTACCAACATCATGTTATCTCTCCTAATGGTACCAACATCATGTTATCTCTCCTAATGGTACCAACACCATGTTATCTCTCCTAATGGTACAAACACCATGTTATCTCTCCTAATGGTACCAACACCATGTTATCTCTCCTAATGGTACCAACACCATGTTATCTCTCCTAATGGTACAAACACCATGTTATCTCTCCTAATGGTACAAACACCATGTTATCTCTCCTAATGGTACCAACACCATGTTATCTCTCCTAATGGTACCAACACCATGTTATCTCTCCTAATGGTACCAACACCATGTTATCTCTCCTAATGGTACCAACATCATGTTATCTCTCCTAATGGTACCAACACCATGTTATCTCTCCTAATGGTACCAACACCATGTTATCTCTCCTAATGGTACCAACATCATGTTATCTCTCCTAATGGTACCAACACCATGTTATCTCTCCTAATGGTACCAACACCATGTTATCTCTCCTACTGGTACCAACATCATGTTATCTCTCCTAATGGTACCAACATCATGTTATCTCTCCTAATGGTACCAACATCATGTTATCTCTCCTAATGGTACCAACATAAATACAGAATGGAATTGTGGACAAAATCTCATCCAACGTCAACACCACATTCTCTAGTTTTGTGTCTGAGAGGCTAAATGTCATCAAATGGTGGTTCTGTGTCTCCAAATGCTGAATAAATAATGGACCTGGATATGAAAAAGGGTTGAAAAGCAGTAGATATAGTGCAGTCAGCGCTATGTGCTTCTATACGGTTCTATACATATAGTCTGAAAAAGGGTTGAAAAGCAGTGCAGTACAGTACCTATAATAGATATAGTGCAGTCAGCGCTATGTGCTTCTATACGGTTCTATACATATAGTCTGCTGTCTTGTCATCTTAATGCACTTTCTATGAACTCAGCGTAAAGCTACACATACACTATTATGTGAACTGTAACTGTCCTCTTCTCGTATTCTGTCTCTCTGCTCTTCTGTCGTATGTCCTTAGACCTTCAACTCCGTTGCAGCAAGCCAGTCCAGTGTGTCATTGTCTAGGACCTAGGTCAATTAACCCACGATCACCATTCAGTGGCCGGTATATGGGGCAGCTGTCTCCCTGCTCTCCTGTTGAGACTAGTGCTATTCTGTTGAGACTAGTGCTATTCTGTTGAGACTAGTGCTATTCTGTTGAGACTGGTGCTATTCTGTTGAGACTAGTGCTATTCTGTTGAGACTGGTGCTATTCTGTTGAGACTAGTGCTATTCTGTTGAGACTATAGTGCTATTCTGTTGAGACTGGTGCTATTCTGTTGAGACTAGTGCTATTCTGTTGAGACTATAGTGCTATTCTGTTGAGACTGGTGCTATTCTGTTGAGACTAGTGCTATGTCTCACCTGTAGACACACGCAGGTCAAAGGTCATGTCTCACCTATAGACACACACAGGTCAAAGGTCATGTCTCACCTATAGACACACACAGGTCAAAGGTCATGTCTCACCTATAGACAGTTTAGTCACACACACAGGATCTGACACAGAGTTTGACCTGATGGTCGAGATTCAATTTATCCCCTGAGCAAGCAGGCCGGCTCTATTAGCTCGATGGTAAAACATGTCAGCGGTTTTACAGGAAAGAGAGGAAACTGGGTTCAAATCCAGGGCCGAAGAGGAAAAGTTACAATATATATGGATAGTCACAGATTAGGGACTTCCCTAATCTGTGACTATCCTCTCTTTCCTGTAAAACCGCTGACATGTTTTACCATCGAGCTAATAGAGCCGGCCTGCTTGCTCAGGTGCCCAGTGACTCATTATATTATATATATGGATAGTCACAGATTAGGGAAGTGCCCAGTGACTCATTATATTATATATATGGATAGTCACAGATTAGGGAAGTGCCCAGTGACTCATTATATTATATATATGGATAGCCACAGATTAGGGAAGTGCCCAGTGACTCATTATATATATGGATAGTCACAGATTAGGGAAGTGCCCAGTGACTCATTATATATATGGATAGTCACAGATTAGGGAAGTGCCCAGTGACTCATTATATATATGGATAATGGTTTGTTTTGTAACAAACAGACTACATTAAGGAAACACAGGAAATATCCATAATGTTGCTCTAAGGCAAAATGTTTGTCGTCATACTATGAAATGAAGATTGGGAGTCTGCAGTTCTGATTGTAATGGGAAGTTCATTCCATAGTTTTGGAGCCAGAAGGGAGAAGAGTTTGGCATGTGTGGAGCGTTGTCCAGGGTGTTTTAGAGAAGGGAGAAGAGTCTGGGACGTGTGGAGCGTTGTCCAGGGTGTTTTAGAGAAGGGAGAAGAGTCTGGGGCGTGTGGAGCGTTGTCCAGGATGTTTTAGAGAAGGGAGAAGAGTCTGGGACGCGTGGAGCGTTGTCCAGGGTGTTTTAGAGAAGGGAGAAGAGTCTGGGACGTGTGGAGCATTGTCCAGGGTGTTTTAGAGAAGGGAGAAGAGTCTGGGATGTGTGGAGCATTGTCCAGGGTGTTTTAGAGAAGGGAGAAGAGTCTGGCACGTGTGGAGCGTTGTCCAGGGTGTTTTAGAGAAGGGAAAAGAGTCTGGGGCGTGTGGAGCGTTGTCCAGGATGTTTTAGAGAAGGGAGAAGAGTCTGGGACGTGTGGAGCGTTGTCCAGGGTGTTTTAGAGAAGGGAGAAGAGTCTGGGACGTGTGGAGCATTGTCCAGGGTGTTTTAGAGAAGGGAGAAGAGTCTGGGACGTGTGGAGCGTTGTCCAGGGTGTTTTAGAGAAGGGAGAAGAGTCTGGGACACGTGGAGCGTTGTCCAGGGTGTTTTAGAGAAGGGAGAAGAGTCTGAGACGCGTGGAGCGTTGTCCAGGGTGTTTTAGAGAAGGGAGCAGAGTCTGGGACGCGTGGAGCGTTGTCCAGGGTGTTTTAGAGAAGGGAGAAGAGTCTGGGACGCGTGGAGCGTTGTCCAGGGTGTTTTAGAGAAGGGAGAAGAGTCTGGGGCGTGTGGAGCGTTGTCCAGGATGTTTTAGAGAAGGGAGAAGAGTCTGGGACGTGTGGAGCATTGTCCAGGGTGTTTTAGAGAAGGGAGAAGAGTCTGGGACGTGTGGAGCATTGTCCAGGGTGTTTTAGAGAAGGGAGAAGAGTCTGGGACGCGTGGAGCGTTGTCCAGTGTGTTTTAGAGAAGGGAGAAGAGTCTGAGACGTGTGGAGCGTTGTCCAGCGTGTTTTAGAGAAGGGAGAAGAGTCTGGGACGCGTGGAGCGTTGTCCAGAGTGTTTTAGAGAAGGGAGAAGAGTCTGGGACGTGTGGAGCGTTGTCCAGGGTGTTTTAGAGAAGGTACTTCCAGCTTCCCTGCGTATTGCCATGTTTTGTTCTTGCTTGCTGTAAATCGCTCTGGATTAAGAGCGTCTGCTAAATGCCTACATTGTAAGTATTATCAAGTTTGATTGATTGATTGATTGAAGAATTTATTAACAGTATTACAGTACATTTCAAGCACAAACTCAATACAAAGGCTGTTAACTGTGAGTGGACGACCCAATTAAGCATTACACTTGTTTCCAATAGGGTCCACCATGTTCAAATCATCAAAACATTTAGAGACGTACAAATAGACACTTCTATAGACAGAACAGGAATTCATCATAATAATAAGTAGGGCGTTATTTTCCGCCAGACAACAATGATATGAAGATGATGTTGAACTTGGGTGTCAGTGTGAACGTGTTGGAGAGATGCTAATCTCGTATAAGCAGGAAATGCCAGTCATGCTGCTTGCACAACACGCACGCACACACACACACACACACACACACACACACACACACACACACGCACACGCACACGCACACGCACACACACACACACACGGTGTGTTGAGAAACAGTAGGCTAGACCAAATGGTGGTCCGTGGCTCAAATGGGTCTGATAGGCTAAATGTCATCAGATGGTGGTCCGTGGCTCAAATGGGTCTGAGAGGCTAAATGTCATCAAATGGTGGTCCGTGGCTCAAATGGGTCTGAGAGGCTAAGTGTCATCAAATGGTGGTCCGTGGCTCAAATGGGTCTGAGAGGCTAAGTGTCATCAGATGGTGGTCCGTGGCTCAAATGGGTCTGAGAGGCTAAATGTCATCAGATGGTGGTCCGTGGCTCAGATGGGTCTGAGAGGCTAAATGTCATCAGATGGTGGTCCGTGGCTCAAATGGGTCTGAGAGGCTAAATGTCATCAAATGGTGGTCCGTGGCTCAAATGGGTCTGAGAGGCTAAATGTCATCAGATGGTGGTCCGTGGCTCAAATGCTGAATAAATAATGTGAACAGGGTTGAAAACCACTGGGTTATAGGCTATACTGTTGGCCTCCGAGACCCTAGACTGTTGTAGGCTCTAGTTCCATTATTTAACTAGACTGCTGTAGGCTCTAGTTCCATTATTTAACTAGACTGTTGTAGGCTCTAGTTCCATTATTTAACTAGACTGCTGTAGGCTCTAGTTCCATTATTTAACTAGACTGCTGTAGGCTCTAGTTCCATTATATAACTAGACTGTTGTAGGCTATAGTTCCATTATTTAACTAGACTGCTGTAGGCTCTAGTTCCATTATTTAACTAGACTGTTGTAGGCTCTAGTTCCATTATTTAACTAGACTGCTGTAGGCTGTGGGACTCGTACATTATTTAATTTAAATGGTTATAATAAACCTCTGAACTACTAGACTACATGTAGGCTGTGGGACTAGTACATTATTTAACTACATGTAGGCTGTGGGACTAGTACATTATTTAACTACATGTAGGCTGTGGGACTAATACATTATTTAATGAGCAGCGCCGTGCGCTCTACTTCCTGCGGAACCCGATCTACTTCCTGTGGAAGCCGATCTCACACACTGGGTGGAAAGAAACTAATTACATCTGCCCAAGTAGGTGACAGCACAGCACAGAGGGGCAGGGGCTGAAACCACAGCACAGAGGGGCAGGGGCTGAAACCACAGCACAGAGGGGCAGGGGCTGAAACCACAGCACAGAGGGGCAGGGGCTGAAACCACAGCACAGAGGGGCAGGGGCTGAAACCACAGCACAGAGGGGCAGGGGCTGAAACGACAGCACAGAGGGGCAGGGGCTGAAACCACAGCACAGAGGGGCAGGGGCTGAAACCACAGCACAGCACAGAGGGGCAGGGGCTGAAACCACAGCACAGAGGGGCAGGGGCTGAAACCACAGCACAGCACAGAGGGGCAGGGGCTGAAACCACAGCACAGAGGGGCAGGGGCTGAAACCACAGCACAGAGGGGCAGGGGCTGAAACCACAGCACAGAGGGGCAGGGGCTGAAACCACAGCACAGAGGGGCAGGGGCTGAAACCACAGCACAGAGGGGCAGGGGCTGAAACCACAGCACAGAGGGGCAGGGGCTGAAACCTAGTAAGAGGGCGTTTTTGGACAAAAATAGCAAAAATAGATAGATCTACAAGCTCTCAACGCGTCGCAGCGCTACTTGTTGAGAGCTTGTAGATCAGCTATTTCCGGGGCACAACCCAGCACCCTTTCGCTAGTGGAGATGTGGTGTACATGTGTAGCCTACGACATGGATTTCAGTTGTTTTACAGACGGGTAAAAGGGCAGGGGCTGAAGCCCCCTTTGATGTCTATGTGTGCACGTCCCTGGCCCCACACGGTGGGTCGCGGACCCACTTAAACACACTGGACCGGACCCACTGGACCGGACCCACTGACCCACTGACCCACTGACCCACTTAAACACACTGGACCGGACCCACTGGACCGGACCCACTGACCCACTTAAACACACTGGACCGGACCCACTGGACCGGACCCACTGACCCACTGACCCACTTAAACACACTGCCCACTTAAACACACTGCCTCGGACCCACTTAAACACACTGCCCACTTAAACACACTGCCTCGGACCCACTTAAACACACTGCCCACTTAAACACACTGCCTCGGACCCACTTAAACACACTGCCCACTACCCACTTAAACACACTACCCACTTAAACACACTGCCTCGGACCCACTTAAACACACTACCCACTTAAACACACTGCCTCGGACCCACTTAAACACACTGCCCACTACCCACTTAAACACACTACCCACTTAAACACACTGCCTCGGACCCACTTAAACACACTGCCCACTACCCACTTAAACACACTACCCACTTAAACACACTGCCTCGGACCCACTTAAACACACTGCCCACTACCCACTTAAACACACTGCCCACTACCCACTTAAACACACTACCCACTTAAACACACTGCCTCGGACCCACTTAAACACACTGCCCACTACCCACTTAAACACACTGCCCACTACCCACTTAAACACACTGCCCACTACCCACTTAAACACACTACCCACTTAAACACACTGCCTCGGACCCACTTAAACACACTGCCCACTACCCACTTAAACACACTGCCTCGGACCCACTTAAACACACTGCCCACTACCCACTTAAACACACTGCCCACTACCCACTTAAACACACTGCCCACTACCCACTTAAACACACTACCCACTTAAACACACTGCCTCGGACCCACTTAAACACACTGCCCACTACCCACTTAAACACACTGCCCACTACCCACTTAAACACACTGCCCACTTAAACACACTGCCTCGGACCCACTTAAACACACTGCCCACTACCCACTTAAACACACTGCCCACTTAAACACACTGCCTCGGACCCACTTAAACACACTGCCCACTACCCACTTAAACACACTGCCCACTACCCACTTAAACACACTGCCCACTTAAACACACTGCCCACTACCCACTTAAACACACTGCCCACTACCCACTTAAACACACTGCCCACTTAAACACACTGCCTCGGACCCACTTAAACACACTGCCCACTACCCACTTAAACACACTGCCCACTTAAACACACTGCCTCGGTCGGTGTTTGGTTTTCACCGTGACCAGAAACATCTCTGTCTACCAGAACAAACAGTGACCAGAAACATCCCCATGTCTACCAGAACAAACAGTGACCAGAAACATCCCCATGTCTACCAGAACAAACAGTGACCAGAAACATCCCCATGTCTACCAGAACAAACAGTGACCAGAAACATCCCCATGTCTACCAGAACAAACAGTGACCAGAAACATCCCCATGTCTACCAGAACAAACAGTGACCAGAAACATCCCCATGTCTACCAGAACAAACAGTGACCAGAAACATCCCCATGTCTACCAGAACAAACAGTGACCAGAAACATCCCCATGTCTACCAGAACAAACAGTGACCAGAAACATCCTTGTCTACCAGAACAAACAGTGACAACAGCCACAGCTACAGTAGGCTGTGTTTGTGACCAGAAACATCTCTGTCTACCAGAACAAACAGTGACCAGAAACATCCCCATGTCTACCAGAACAAACAGTGACAACAGTCACACAGCTACTGTAGGCTTAGCCGCAATTTGCAACTCTAGATTTTTTAATAATGGGATGAATCTAGAGTTGCAATACCCTCCATTGACTCCCCACTCATCCAATTTGCGTTTGCGATCTGCTTGTATTAAACAACGTTAAACTCACCAACATTGCAGCTCTAGGCCAAGCTTGAATTATCCTCTTTCAATCTGCTGAGCTTTTTGTTTCATAAAAATCCACCGTAGACATGTTGTTATGAGCTACTTTCTGTCAATAAATTCTGTGCAGGTGATTATTTTTCTAAGTGCTGGAGTTTGGAAGCACTCGTCGTATGTCACTGAGCGGCCCTGCGTACCACCTGTTTCGAATTTGCACATAATGCAGGAGGCAGCAGCGCGACCCGTTAACAAAAACGAGTGCTTCCAAACTGCAACACTTCACAAAAATCACATGCTTAGAATTTCTTGATAGAAAGTAGCTCTACGGTGGATTTTCATGAAAAAAAAGCTTGGCAGATTGAAAGAGGATAATTCAAGCTTGGACTAGAGCTGCAATGTTGGTGAGTTTAACGTTGTTTAATACAAGCAGATCACAAACGCAATTTGGATGAGTAGGGAGTCACTGGAGGGTATTGCAACTCTAGATTCATCCCATTATAAAATAAATCTAGAGTTGCAAATTGCGGCTCCAGTAGGCTGTGTTTGTGCAGGTACACAGTAAACACCACCTCTGCTCCAGAGGCTGCTATAGGGGGAATGAAAAAGAAGAAAAACAAGAATGACTCACGTCATGAGTTAAAGGGGAATTTCTCCCTAAACCTTTTTTTACAAAAGTAAGTTGATAATTATGTATATTGACCCAAAAAAAATATTTAAAATAAAATAAAGATATAGGGGAGCTGGGGCTGGAGCTGGGGCTGCTGCTGGGGGGGGGGTCTAACACCAGCTCACGTAGACCAGGAAGAGTGCAGTGTCAACAATGCATGGAGTGTTGCTGTCACATCATCTAGAACAGATGTGAACAAAAAACAAAAACCAACTGCGCGATTGAATAGGAGTTCTAGCGTTAGACCCCTCCAGCCCCAGCTTCATCTCCAGCTGCAGCCCCAGCTCCCCTATATCTTTATGTATTTATTTGTTTTGGTCAATATACATAATTATCAACTTACTTTTGTAAAAAAAGGTTTAGGGAGAAATTCCCCTTTAACTGCCAGGTGCAGCAATTAAGCTCACTGTGGGCTTTATCTCTCATTGATGATATGCACACGGCTGCCATCTTGATGCCTATTGATGATATGCACACGGCTGCCATCTTGATGCCTATTGATGATATACACACGGCTGCCATCTTGATGCATATTGATGATATGCACACGGCTGCCATCTTGATGCCTATTGATATGCACACGGCTGCCATCTTGATGCATATTGATGATATGCACACGGCTGCCATCTTGATGCCTATTGATGATATGCACACGGCTGCCATCTTGATGCCTATTGATGATATGCACACGGCTGCCATCTTGATGCCTATTGATGATATGCACACGGCTGCCATCTTGATGCCTATTGATGATATGCACACGGCTGCCATCTTGATGCCTATTGATGATATGCACACGGCTGCCATCTTGATGCATATTGATGATATGCACACGGCTGCCATCTTGATGCATATTGATGATATGCACACGGCTGCCATCTTGATGCATATTGATGATATGCACACGGCTGCCATCTTGATGCCTATTGATGATATGCACACGGCTGCCATCTTGATGCCTATTGATGATATGCACACGGCTGCCATCTTGATGCCTATTGATGATATGCACACGGCTGCCATCTTTCCAGCAAGGTGCTAACTAGGTGCAACTTCCCATAGACAGCCCATTCATCCACACAGAAAAGTCCTGTCTGATTGTATTAAACAACGTCAAACTCACCATCATTGCAGCTGTACGGAAAGCTTGAATTATCCTCTTTCAATCTGTAAAGTGTTTGTTTCATAAATATCCACTGTAGACATGTTATGAGCTACTTCCTGTAATTCTGTGCAGGTTATTTTTTCCCAAGTGTCAGAGTTTGGGAGTGCTCGTTGTATATCACTCTACTGCCCTGCGTACCACCTGAATTTGCACATAATGCAGGCTTATTGAGTACCCGGTATCAGTAAGCTTTGGGCTTATCAAGCCTGTTATGGAGCATAGCGGCTATGACATCATGTTTATACAATCAAGACAAGAGGCGATCAATAAATAAATGTAATCATCCACGCTGGCACAAACATGTGGGTCTAAAAGTGTGTTGATACCAACGAGTGCTGTCCGGGGAAACAACATTACACTTTTAAAGTGACTGTATACACATATGAACCAGTTAACAGTTTCTTTAATATTATTGTATTGGTCAAAAGGTCCATTTCCTTCTGTCTGTTAGAAAAGTACTCTGTTTGAAGGCCCTAGTAAAAGATACTGGTTCTGTTCAGAATTTATTGTCTCCCGTCTTTACACAAAATAATAGAAAATGTTCGATAGTGGGCTCGATAAGAACCCGGCTCGATAAGCATGATTGATAAGGTGCTCCTTATCAATAAACATTACCGAGCTCCATCGCTAGTCCTCAGTAGTCTCAACATGGACAGTATAGCCAGGTTGTACCTGGCTGAAAAGGGGGGTTAAAATGTACTGTTATCATACATAAACACAGGGTTACACACTATGCCTTACGTATCGTTTGATGTTGTATGGTTTAAACCCATTAATACCGGGAAAGCACCTGTGTCATTGCAGACTTTAGCGTTGGCTATTAAAAAAAATAGCAGATACAAGCTATAAGCTTGTCACTGCGAGCTTTGTACATCTGCTGTTTTTGAAAGATCTTACAAGTGTGAGAACTCCTATTTTAGAGGGTCATTTGTAGTCAGGTGTCAATGGTCTGATAGTGGCAGGGCTTTGACTTGCAAACACTAGTACAGTTTCTGACTACATGGTGCCATTGATTAGTTTAACATGAGCAGACAGTCAGAGGACTACTGCTTCCGCACTGATATAGTACACACTACACACTACACACTACTACAATTTACAATTTACAATTTAGGCATTTAGCAGACGCTCTTAATCCAGAGCGACTTACCTTAAGCAAGAACAAAAAGCATGGGAATACATTACATATGTAAAATACATTTATCGCGAAACTACTACTACACACTACACACTACTACTACTACACACTACAACACACTACTACTACTACTACACACTTCACAGCCAGCGTGGTGCGGTGACACACAGGGAGGTGGTTGTGTTTGTGTTTTTCTCTATGATCCATCAGAGTTGTTCTGTTCCTGACAGGCAGACAGACAGACAGACAGACAGACAGACAGACAGACAGACAGACAGACAGACAGACAGACAGACAGACAGACAGACAGACAGACAGACAGACAGACAGACAGACAGACAGACAGGCAGGCAGGCAGGCAGGCAGGCAGACAGACAGACATACGGAGTGTTCCTGTGAGTGTGATCAGTGAGATAGCAGACAGCTGGATGCAGATAGGGAGCTAAAAATAGAGTAGTGCCAAAGCAGAGTCCTTGAGTCTCACCGTGGACTTACTGGACACACGCTGGTCAATGTGGGGCCCGGGGACCCCCACAGGGGTCCCTGGGTCTCTCTGACTGGACACACGCTGGTCCAGCAAAAAATTAGGAACAGTTCAAAGTCTAAAAGCCCTTCTTCATATAAATATATAAACAACACTATTAAGTATATAGTGTTGTATAATGTATAGTGTCTATAAAACCATAGTGAACTATATCATCATAACATACTAGGGAACCGTCACATAGTGAACTATATCATCATAACATACTAGGGAACCGTCACATAGTGAACTATATCATCATAACATACTAGGGAACCGTCACATAGTGAACTATATCATCATAACATACTAGGGAACCGTCACATAGTGAACTATATCACCATAACATACTAGGGAACCGTCACATAGTGAACTATATCATCATAACATACTAGGGAACCGTCACATAGTGAACTATATCATCATAACATACTAGGGAACCGTCACATAGTGAACTATATCATCATAACATACTAGGGAACCGTCACATAGTGAACTATCATCATAACATACTAGGGAACCGTCACATAGTGAACTATATCATCATAACATACTAGGGAACCGTCACATAGTGAACTATATCATCATAACATACTAGGGAACCGTCACATAGTGAACTATATCATCATAACATACTAGGGAACCGTCACATAGTGAACTATATCACCATAACATACTAGGGAACCGTCACATAGTGAACTATATCATCATAACATACTAGGGAACCGTCACATAGTGAACTATATCATCATAACATACTAGGGAACCGTCACATAGTGAACTATATCATCATAACATACTAGGGAACCGTCACATAGTGAACTATATCATCATAACATACTAGGGAACCGTCACATAGTGAACTATATCATCATAACATACTAGGGAACCGTCACATAGTGAACTATATCATCATAACATAATAGGGAACCGTCACATAGTGAACTATATCATCATAACATACTAGGGAACCGTCACATAGTGAACTATATCATCATAACATACTAGGGAACCGTCACATAGTGAACTATATCATCATAACATACTAGGGAACCGTCACATAGTGAACTATATCATCATAACATACTAGGGAACCGTCACATAGTGAACTATATCATCATAACATACTAGGGAACCGTCACATAGTGAACTATATCATCATAACATACTAGGGAACCGTCACATAGTGAACTATATCATCATAATATACTAGGGAACCGTCACATAGTGAACTATATCATCATAACATACTAGGGAACCGTCACATAGTGAACTATATCATCATAACATACTAGGGAACCGTCACATAGTGAACTATATCATCATAACATACTAGGGAACCGTCACATAGTGAACTATATCATCATAACATACTAGGGAACCGTCACATAGTGAACTATATCATCATAACATACTAGGGAACCGTCACATAGTGAACTATATCATCATAACATACTAGGGAACCGTCACATAGTGAACTATATCATCATAACATACTAGGGAACCGTCACATAGTGAACTATATCATCATAACATACTAGGGAACCGTCACATAGTGAACTATATCATCATAACATACTAGGGAACCGTCACATAGTGAACTATACCATCATAACATACTAGGGAACCGTCACATAGTGAACTATATCATCATAACATACTAGGGAACCGTCACATAGTGAACTATACCATCATAACATACTAGGGAACCGTCACATAGTGAACTATACCATCATAACATACTAGGGAACCGTCACATAGTGAACTATATCATCATAACATACTAGGGAACCGTCACATAGTGAACTATATCACCATAACATACTAGGGAACCGTCACATAGTGAACTATATCACCATAACATACTAGGGAACCGTCACATAGTGAACTATACCATCATAACATACTAGGGAACCGTCACATAGTGAACTATATCATCATAACATACTAGGGAACCGTCACATAGTGAACTATATCATCATAACATACTAGGGAACCGTCACATAGTGAACTATATCATCATAACATACTAGGGAACCGTCACATAGTGAACTATATCATCATAACATACTAGGGAACCGTCACATAGTGAACTATATCATCATAACATACTAGGGAACCGTCACATAGTGAACTATACCATCATAACATACTAGGGAACCGTCACATAGTGAACTATATCATCATAACATACTAGGGAACCGTCACATAGTGAACTATATCATCATAACATACTAGGGAACCGTCACATAGTGAACTATATCACCATAACATACTAGGGAACCGTCACATAGTGAACTATATCATCATAACATACTAGGGAACCGTCACATAGTGAACTATACCATCATAACATACTAGGGAACCGTCACATAGTGAACTATACCATCATAACATACTAGGGAACCGTCACATAGTGAACTATACCATCATAACATACTAGGGAACCGTCACATAGTGAACTATATCACCATAACATACTAGGGAACCGTCACATAGTGAACTATATCATCATAACATAATAGGGAACCGTCACATAGTGAACTATATCATCATAACATACTAGGGAACCGTCACATAGTGAACTATACCATCATAACATAATAGGGAACCGTCACATAGTGAACTATATCATCATAACATACTAGGGAACCGTCACATAGTGAACTATATCATCATAACATACTAGGGAACCGTCACATAGTGAACTATATCACCATAACATACTAGGGAACCGTCACATAGTGAACTATATCATCATAACATACTAGGGAACCGTCACATAGTGAACTATATCATCATAACATACTAGGGAACCGTCACATAGTGAACTATATCATCATAACATACTAGGGAACCGTCACATAGTGAACTATATCATCATAACATACTAGGGAACCGTCACATAGTGAACTATACCATCATAACATACTAGGGAACCGTCACATAGTGAACTATATCATCATAACATACTAGGGAACCGTCACATAGTGAACTATATCATCATAACATACTAGGGAACCGTCACATAGTGAACTATATCATCATAACATACTAGGGAACCGTCACATAGTGAACTATACCATCATAACATACTAGGGAACCGTCACATAGTGAACTATATCATCATAACATACTAGGGAACCGTCACATAGTGAACTATATCATCATAACATACTAGGGAACCGTCACATAGTGAACTATATCATCATAACATACTAGGGAACCGTCACATAGTGAACTATATCATCATAACATACTAGGGAACCGTCACATAGTGAACTATATCATCATAACATACTAGGGAACCGTCACATAGTGAACTATATCATCATAACATACTAGGGAACCGTCACATAGTGAACTATACCATCATAACATACTAGGGAACCGTCACATAGTGAACTATATCATCATAACATACTAGGGAACCGTCACATAGTGAACTATATCATCATAACATACTAGGGAACCGTCACATAGTGAACTATATCATCATAACATACTAGGGAACCGTCACATAGTGAACTATATCATCATAACATACTAGGGAACCGTCACATAGTGAACTATATCATCATAACATACTAGGGAACCGTCACATAGTGAACTATATCATCATAACATACTAGGGAACCGTCACATAGTGAACTATATCATCATAACATACTAGGGAACCGTCACATAGTGAACTATATCACCATAACATACTAGGGAACCGTCACATAGTGAACTATATCATCATAACATACTAGGGAACCGTCACATAGTGAACTATATCATCATAACATACTAGGGAACCGTCACATAGTGAACTATATCATCATAACATACTAGGGAACCGTCACATAGTGAACTATATCATCATAACATACTAGGGAACCGTCACATAGTGAACTATATCATCATAACATACTAGGGAACCGTCACATAGTGAACTATACCATCATAACATACTAGGGAACCGTCACATAGTGAACTATATCATCATAACATACTAGGGAACCGTCACATAGTGAACTATATCATCATAACATACTAGGGAACCGTCACATAGTGAACTATATCACCATAACATACTAGGGAACCGTCACATAGTGAACTATATCATCATAACATACTAGGGAACCGTCACATAGTGAACTATATCACCATAACATACTAGGGAACCGTCACATAGTGAACTATATCACCATAACATACTAGGGAACCGTCACATAGTGAACTATATCACCATAACATACTAGGGAACCGTCACATAGTGAACTATATCATCATAACATACTAGGGAACCGTCACATAGTGAACTATATCATCATAACATACTAGGGAACCGTCACATAGTGAACTATATCATCATAACATACTAGGGAACCGTCACATAGTGAACTATATCATCATAACATACTAGGGAACCGTCACATAGTGAACTATATCATCATAACATACTAGGGAACCGTCACATAGTGAACTATATCATCATAACATACTAGGGAACCGTCACATAGTGAACTATATCATCATAACATACTAGGGAACCGTCACATAGTGAACTATATCATCATAACATAATAGGGAACCGTCACATAGTGAACTATATCATCATAACATACTAGGGAACCGTCACATAGTGAACTATACCATCATAACATACTAGGGAACCGTCACATAGTGAACTATATCATCATAACATACTAGGGAACCGTCACATAGTGAACTATACCATCATAACATACTAGGGAACCGTCACATAGTGAACTATATCATCATAACATACTAGGGAACCGTCACATAGTGAACTATATCACCATAACATACTAGGGAACCGTCACATAGTGAACTATATCATCATAACATACTAGGGAACCGTCACATAGTGAACTATATCATCATAACATACTAGGGAACCGTCACATAGTGAACTATATCATCATAACATACTAGGGAACCGTCACATAGTGAACTATATCATCATAACATACTAGGGAACCGTCACATAGTGAACTATATCATCATAACATACTAGGGAACCGTCACATAGTGAACTATATCATCATAACATACTAGGGAACCGTCACATAGTGAACTATATCATCATAACATACTAGGGAACCGTCACATAGTGAACTATATCATCATAACATACTAGGGAACCGTCACATAGTGAACTATATCACCATAACATACTAGGGAACCGTCACATAGTGAACTATATCATCATAACATACTAGGGAACCGTCACATAGTGAACTATATCATCATAACATACTAGGGAACCGTCACATAGTGAACTATATCACCATAACATACTAGGGAACCGTCACATAGTGAACTATATCACCATAACATACTAGGGAACCGTCACATAGTGAACTATACCATCATAACATACTAGGGAACCGTCACATAGTGAACTATATCATCATAACATACTAGGGAACCGTCACATAGTGAACTATATCATCATAACATACTAGGGAACCGTCACATAGTGAACTATATCATCATAACATACTAGGGAACCGTCACATAGTGAACTATATCACCATAACATACTAGGAAACCGTCACATAAGGCACTGGTTCCCAAACGTTGTCACGTCAAGGACCCCCAAACTGACACTAATTAGCCCCACGGACACCCATTTGAAAAGATATGCCAGGGACCCCCATAAGAGAAGATCTTTACAGCTCTAACAGTGATTCTCAACCCGTTTAATTTCAAGGACCCCCCAGTTTGACATGCATTAGTCTACAGACCCCCATTTAATGGCATTTCTATCTCTGGGACCCACAATTTATTTTGTCAAATCAAAGTTAATTTAAGTCTGAGAGTGTACAAATTGAACCAAATTTGGTTCCATTTGTACACTGTCTGAGTTAACCCATTTTGGTGTTAGCAAAGAACCACTGACATAGAAACATAGCTTTTTCAGAAAACTGTCAGGATGTAGAAGACATTTATAGAATCTGATCTCAGGTCAAAATGGGTTAAAGACCGATAAGGGTCCATTTGGTTCCAAACTATCATTTAGCTGGGGACCCCCTGGAACTCCCTCAAGGACCCCTGGGGGTCCCCGGACCCCACACTGACATAAGTCACTCTGGTGAAGAGCGTCTGCTAAATGTATGCATTGTAAACTGAGACAACATGAATGTGATTTGTTGTCGGTCACTATATTGTCATCCACATGAGGGTCATGAGGGTTAGTCTGTGCAGAGCCATCTAATAGAAGAGTTAGGACATTGAGGGGGCAGAAACCCAGAGCCATCTAATAGAAGAGTTAGGACATTGAGGGGGCAGAAACCCAGAGCCATCTAATAGAAGAGTTAGGACATTGAGGGGGCAGAAACCCAGAGCCATCTAATAGAAGAGTTAGGACATTGAGGGGGCAGAAACCCAGAGCCATCTAATAGAAGAGTTAGGACATTGAGGGTGCAGAAACCCAGAGCCATCTAATAGAAGAGTTAGGACATTGAGGTGGCAGAAACCCAGAGCCATCTAATAGAAGAGTTAGGACATTGAGGGGGCAGAAACCCAGAGCCATCTAATAGAAGAGTTAGGACATTGAGGGGGCAGAAACCCAGAGCCATCTAATAGAAGAGTTAGGACATTGAGGGGGCAGAAACCCAGCGCTGTTCATGTAGCCTGAAATGAGACAAGCTGGAGTTGGAAATACATTGTTTTCAACGAGGGCGGTGCAAATATCAGCAATTTTACGCATGTGTGCAACATGACAACTGTTTTAAAGTATTGTACAGTGACAACTAAAGTCTCTGTAATGTTTATGTTGTACTATTACTACAAAACTATCTAAAATAAAGGGATTTAAGATCATTAAAGCTGGGCTGTTGCCTGAGTCCAATGCATTTCTGCCTACTTCCGGTCCAGGACTTGTCCCAGTTGGTTGTCCCCATTCTCAATAGAAGTCTATGTAGGAGAGCCTCCATTGGACTGAAGCCCCATGAAGTGACCAATAGAAGTCTATGTAGGAGAGCCTCCATTGGACTGAAGCCCCATGAAGTGACCAATAGAAGTCTATGTAGGAGAGCCTCCATTGGACTGAAGCCCCATGAAGTGACCAATAGAAGTCTATGTAGGAGAGCCTCCATTGGACTGAAGCCCCATGAAGTGACCAATAGAAGTCTATGTAGGAGAGCCTCCGTTGGACTGAAGCCCCATGAAGTGACCAATAGAAGTCTATGTAGGAGAGCCACCATTGGACTGAAGCCCCATGAAGTGACCAATCGAAGTCTATGTAGGAGAGCCTCCGTTGGACTGAAGCCCCATGAAGTGACCAATAGAAGTCTATGTAGGAGAGCCTCCATTGGACTGAAGCCCCATGAAGTGACCAATAGAAGTCTATGTAGGAGAGCCTCCATTGGACTGAAGCCCCATGAAGTGACCAATAGAAGTCTATGTAGGAGAGCCTCCATTGGACTGAAGCCCCATGAAGTGACCAATAGAAGTCTATGTAGGAGAGCCTCCATTGGACTGAAGGCAATAGAAGTCTATGTAGGAGAGCCTCCGTTGGACTGAAGCCCCATGTAACTCTGTCCTACTCTATTATATGGCTCTGATTCTGTGTTGCTCAGGGTGGGAGGGGCGACAACAACGTGGTAACCATGGCGACCAGTCTGTGTTGCTCAGGGTGGGAGGGGCGACAACAACGTGGTAACCATGGCGACCAGTCTGTGTTGCTCAGGGTGGGAGGGGCGACAACAACGTGGTAACCATGGCGACCAGTCTGTGTTGCTCAGGGTGGGAGGGGCGACAACAACGTGGTAACCATGGCGACCAGTCTGTGTTGCTCAGGGTGGGAGGGGCAACAACAACGTGGTAACCATGGCGACCAGTCTGTGTTGCTCAGGGTGGGAGGGGCAACAACAACGTGGTGTAACCATGGCGACCAGTATCATCTTTCCAAACACATTGCATGATAAATGACCTCTGTGTTGACCTCCCGGCTGTCGTAACGAACCCCCCCCCCCTCACGCACGCACGCACACACGCACACACACACACGCACGCACACACACACATGCACACACCCTTCTCTCCCTATTCAAACTGCTGCTGTGGTTGACTTAGAAAACGTCAATGTTCTGTGACAGGCCATTGTTTTGTTACAGCATCAAATCGACTAAACAAAAATCATCCGTTGCAGGAAACACAATATCAATGTCACTATTGTAAATGCATGGGTATTATTTGTATGACATTTAATGGTCTAGTAAAATGTAACAATGGCGATACAGCTTTAGCAGTACACTAGTGCTGCTAAACCAGCCACAACATCTCTGTTGTTGTGGTATAACAACATTATACATTCTCTTCCGGCTCCGCAATGTCGGAACCGGGTCTGAAACGGACCCGAAACGGTTCCGAATCCCAACCCTAGTTGCTTGTGAGGGGCCTACAAATGTCCTGCCTCTCCAAACGCAGGGCCAAACGGAGGGCTTGGTAGACTACAGATAACCAACACACCAACATAGAATCTACAGCTTGGTAGACTGCAGATAACCAACACAGAAACATAGAATCTACAGCTTGGTAGACTGCAGATAACCAACACACCAACATAGAATCTACAGCTTGGTAGACTACAGATAACCAACACACCAACATAGAATCTACAGCTTGGTAGACTACAGATAACCAACACACCAACATAGAATCTACAGCTTGGTAGACTACAGATAACCAACACACCAACATAGAATCTACAGCTTGGTAGACTACAGATAACCAACACACCAACATAGAATCTACAGCTTGGTAGACTACAGATAACCAACCCACCAACATAGAATCTACAGCTTGGTAGACCAAAGATAACCAACATAGAATCTACAGCTTGGTAGGCTGCAGATAACCAACACACCAACATAGAATCTACAGCTTGGTAGACTGCAGATAACCAACACACAAACATAGAATCTACAGCTTGGTAGGCCAAAGATAACCAACATAGAATCTACAGCTTGGTAGGCTGCAGATAACCAACACACCAACATAGAATCTACAGCTTGGTAGACTGCAGATAACCAACACACCAACATAGAATCTACAGCTTGGTAGACTGCAGATAACCAACACACCAACATAGGATCTACAGCTTGGTAGGCTGCAGATAACCAACACACCAACATAGAATCTACAGCTTGGTAGACTACAGATAACCAACACACCAACATAGAATCTACAGCTTGGTAGACTGCAGATAACCAACACACCAACATAGAATCTACAGCTTGGTATACTGCAGATAACCAACACACCAACATAGAATCTACAGCTTGGTAGACTACAGATAACCAACACACCAACATAGAATCTACAGCTTGGTAGACTACAGCTAACCAACACACCAACATAGAATCTACAGCTTGGTAGACTACAGATAACCAACACACCAACATAGAATCTACAGCTTGGTAGACTGCAGATAACGCAAGTTACGAATGTAACTATGGTTATGTGAATTCCTTACTGACTGCCAGTAGGCAGTAAACAATAGTGAATATACCTCTCGCGCTCCGTGTAGGTCGAGTCCTAATATAAACAAAGTCATGTGACGTGTAGGCTGACCGTGCGTCCCGGTAGGCTATATAAGCACGTGACAGCCCACACCCGGCCTCTTAAGAATCTTCTCGCCCTGAAAGATTCCGAGTGACCGTTATTACTGGCAGTCATCCAGGAATTCACATAACCATAGTTACATTCGTAACTTGCGTTATGTTTCATTCCTTACTGACTGCCAGTAGGCAGTAAACAATAGTGGATGACTCATACCAGAAGTGTCACGAGGAATCGAACCCACCTACTAAACTGCCGTAGCAGCCAGTGGCAGGATCGCTGACGTCAGTGAGGATCCAGAGGCCACATCAAGGCGATAGAACCTCGAGAACGTGCAAGGGGCTGTCCAAGACGCCGCCGCACAGATGTCCGCCAGTGACACCCCTCTCATCGCCGCCCAGGACGTGGCAACGCCCCTGGTAGAATGGCAGATGACCTCGGAGGGGGCAGGTTTACCAGATGCTTCATAAGCCTTCTTAATCGCATCCACTACCCAGTGGGATAGCCGCTGTTTAGACAGCGCGCCTCCTCTATTCTTTCCGCCGTAGCACACAAACAGTTGCTCTGAGCGTCTAATATCCCGTGTTGCCTGAATGTACAGTACGCACGGACTGGACACAGTAAGTGGGCCCTTTCCTCCACCTCGGATGTAACCGGGGGAGGATGGAATGCCGCCAACTCTATGGCCTGGTTAACATAATCAGGGGGCAGAACCTTAGGCATGAATGACACATTCGGCCAGGGTGTGACCCCAGTGCCACTAGCCTTCCACCGAAGGCATGTGGGGCTAATAGAAAGTGCGTGGAGCTCACTCACACGCTTAGCTGTCGTAACTGCCAACAGAAAGGCAGTCTTAATCGATAACGAGCTCAAAGACGACCCAGCCATAGGCTCAAAGGGCGCCCTGCTCGATGCCTGCAGGACCAGAGGCAGGTCCCAAGCTGCAGTACGCCTCACCCTAGGGGGGCGTAACCTCTTGGCACCGCGCAGAAACTGTGTCACCCAGTAATGCGCACCAACTGACCTGCCATCAATATGGCTATGATTGAAGGATATAGCGGCCGTGTGCACCTTCAAGGTGGAGGCTGCACGGCCGGCATCCAGTAGACACTGTAAATAATGTAGTACGTGTTGTATAGGGCAAGAGACTGGGTCCAGACCCCTGTCGCTGCACCATAATGAGAAAGCAGCCCAGCAATTAGAGTACACCAACCTTGTGGAAGGGGCCCTTGCATTTCGCAAGGTCTCACATATTGAGGGGCCTAGCCCACTCAAGAGTGACTGATCCCTTTCAGTGGCCATACCCAAAGCTGAAGGAGGCTCGGCGATGGATGCCACACCTTCCCGTCCAGCTGGGACAGGAGGTCTATCCTCACTGGAAGCTGCCATGGATCCCCGTCCAACAGACTGAGGAGCGTTGAATACCATATTCTCGAGGGCCACCTGGGGGCCACCAAGAGAACTCTGTGATCTGACGATCTCACCCTGTGAAGCACAGGCAACAACAGGGGGATCGGGGGAAATGCATAAAGGAGCGCTCTCGGCCAAGCGTTGGCGAGAGCGTCCATCCCGAGTGGGGCACTGGTCTCTGCCAGGCTGAACCACTGAGGACAATGAGTCGTGCCTTCTGAGGCGAATAGATCTACGTAGGCTACCCCGTGCCGATCCCAAATCAACTGTACCACCTGGGGGTGCAATCTCCACTCCCCAGGGGGCAGTCTCTGACGAGACAGATAATCTGCCACAGAGTTTAATCTGCCTGGCAGGTGCATAGCCCTCATCGAGGAAAGTAGAGGATAAGCCCACGTCCACAGGCGATGGGCTTCCCTCAGGGACTCCAGAGACCTGGTCCCTCCCTGATGGTTGACATGAAACACCACTGAGGTGCTGTCTGTCCGAATGAGCACGTGCTTCCCCCTGAGAAAGGGCAAGAAGTGCTTCAGCGCCAGGGAAACAGTCCGGAGTTCTAGCACATTGATATGGCGTCCTCTCCATCGAGAGCGCCATACCCCCTGGACTGACCTCCTCTGCCATACCGCGCCCCAACCTTGAGGCGAGGCATCTGTTGTCACCACCTCTCGTCTCGCCGGGACCAAGCCGAGAGGGACTCCACTCAGCAGGAATGCATTGTCCCGCCAGCGGCGGAGATAACCAAGGCACCTGCGAGTGACTCTGACCTTGACCCCCCTGTGTAGACAGGGGTCCATGTGAAGGCCATTGAACCACCTCTGTAATGGGCGTAGATGTAGCAGCCCCAGAGGAGTGATTGCTGAGACTGCAGTCAGCATGCCGAGCAGTCTGAGCCATGTTATGACGGTCAACCTCGCCCCCAGGCGGAAAGACCGCAGGAGGTTCTGAATTCTCCCCACCCTCTGTGCAGTCGGTCGTGCCTGCATCGATACCGAAGCTAGGGACATGCCGAGGAAGGTGGTCTGTTGCGTTGGGAGCAACGAGCTCTTTTCGAGGTTTACGGTCATGCCCAGTGCCTCGATGTGAGCGAGGACTCTGGACGTCACCTGTTCCGCCTCCCTGAACGAGGGGGCGCAAATGAGCCAATCGTCTAGGTAGGGAAGTATCTTCACTCCCGACAGGCATAGCGACGTTAAGGCTGCCCTCATACACCTTGTGAAGATGCGGGGAGCCAGAGACAGGCCGAACGGCAGAACGGCAAACTGGTAGCCTTTGCCTTGAAAGGCAAAGCGTACGTACTTTCTGTGCTCTGGATGTATAGGCACATGAAAGTAGGCATCTTTGAGGTCTATTGTGGTGAACCACTCCCCCTGTGTGATAGCCTGTAGGACGTCGACTGTGCGAAGCATCCGAAACGGAAGGACCTTGAGGTACACATTTAACCCTCTTAGGTCTAGTATAGGCCTGAGAGACCCATCTTTCTTTGGGATCAGAAAGTAGGTGGAGTAGAACCCATCGTTCTGTGAACCTGGGTGAACCGCTGTTATTGCTCGTTTGTCCAAGAGCTTGGCTACCTCTTGAGACAAACACTGGGCTTTCACGGGGTCTGTGACTGAAGTCACCCTGACCCGTGAAGGTGGTGGGGGTCGGCGGCGGAACTGCAGCCTGTAACCTTGGGACATTGTTGTAACGACCCATGCATCTCTGGCATGGTCTGCCCAGTAATTCAGGTGCTGCTGTGAAAATCTGCCCACCGCCGGCCCCAGACCCTCAGGCTGTGCCTGGGGGGTTATATGGGGGCTTGGGGGGGCGCCGGCTATGCCCTCGCCCACGCTGGGGCTGGCGAAGCCGCTGCCCACCTCTGGGCTGATGTTGCCCTCTGCCTGCAGCCGCCTGGTCACGTTGCCAGGTCTGAGGCTGAGGATTCAAGTAGCCCAGGCGTCGCGGATCCCGTGCGCCACGTGGCTTAGCGGGTCGACCGGGCGGTGCCATCGAGCCTCTGGCCCGTTGACCCCAGTCCTCTGAGGCCTGCCTTGACTGCTGCCTACGCTGCAGTGCCTCGTTTACCTCCGGGCCAAACAACTGGCCCGGTACCACCGGAAGCTTCCGTAGCGCCTGTCTGCAACTGTCAGACATAGGCGCCTGAGCAAGCCACACCTGACGTCGTGCCACGACCAAGGTGGACATCACACGGCCAAGTTCGCTTGACATTAGGGCGAAGGACTCAAGAGCCACATCATTAAAGTCGCCCAACTCACTCCCTGGCCCACTCTCCAGGATCTTGGACTGGGCGAGGAGGAGCACAGAGAGAGAGTTCCCCAAACGGGCCATTGTGGCAGCAGAAGCATATGCCTTTGTCAGCAGGTCGTCAGTGACTGCACACTGCGCACTGGGACAGCGGGTTCTTGCCTTCAGTGCCTCATCTGGGGAGAGAACCAGCGCCGCAATGCACTGGTCTACAGGAGGCATGCGAACCAGTCCATGCGCTTCTGCCTTGTCCATGGAGGCCAGGGTCCTTGCAGCCTTGCCTCGGTGGGCAGATGCACCCGGCTCAGCCCAGCACTCCTTCAGCTGACTTAGGTAGTGAGGCGAGGGTGGGACAGCAAAGGGTGGTATTTTAGCGGCGGCAGCCCGTTTGAAGAACGGGTTACTCGCCCCACGAGCAGCTGACATGTCGTCCAGCTCAATCTTAGCCAGGGCAGCACGCAGCGTTGAACGCAATGTGCAGGGCCCGATCCCCAGCTCAGTGCTTCCCGAGCTTCTGCGGGAAGTCTCTGAGCCATCCTCAGCCTGCACACTATTCACCTGGGGATCATCCTCGTCATGGAACATAGAGTCTGAAGCTCTAGTTGACATGGCGTCATCCTCCTCATAATCGTAATCTAATTCTAGATCATCATCGCCCTCCGGCTCCTGGACCGCCTGTGGCGGAGGAGGCGGTGGCTGCTGGACCGCCTGTGGCAGGGGAGGCGGTGGCCGTACTATTGCCTTAAGGCGTTCTATTTCAGCCCGCAAATCGTCCATTTCTTGGCGATATGGAGCAGTCGTGACAGCCGCCGTTGACCTCTTCTGGGCCAGGTGACCGCGCTCGGCGCGAGACCCGCGTTTGCGCTTCACCTTCCCATCAGAAGGGACCCCAGCGGGGACCCCAGAAGGTGGGAGGTTTCCTTTGACCAGGAGGTTCTCCACCTCACGCAGCCTAGCCTCTCTCACAGAGAGTGGTAGAGTGCCACAGTTCATACATGGGTCAGTCAGGGCTTCCCTGAGATGACCGACCCCCAAGCATGTCGGACACAAGTCATGTCCATCGTCGACTTGGAGCTGAGCGCTACAGGACGTACACGCCATAGCTCAGTAGTCTCAAGCCAGTTGTATAGCCAGGCAATACCAGCGAGAACTGTACGATCACAGAACGCGTCAGTAACCTCCAGCAAACAGAGTAGCTAACCGGTCAGGCTAAGATGGCCTGCTGTTAGCTTAATGTCAATTTGACACTTAACTGGGCAATCCCCGCGAGAGCTGTGCAGCCACAGAATGCGTGGGAACCTCCAGTAACCAAAGGTTTTTTTTTAGAAGTTATTTAGATTGATTAATTAATTAATTAGATTAATCAAACAAAATGTCAATCAGATATTTAACTAGGCAATCCCAGCGAGGACTGTGCAGGCACAGACCATGTGGGAACCTCTAGTAATCTGAATTGTCTTTAAACAATTTAAGTTATTTAGATTAACTAATTAATTAGATTAATCATCAAACAAAAATGTCAATCAGATATTCAACTAGGCAATCCCAGCGAGGACTGTGCAGGCACAGACCATGTGGGAACCTCTAGTAATCTGAATTGTCTTTAAACAATTTAAGTTATTTAGATTAACTAATTAATTAGATTAATCATCAAACAAAAATGTCAATCAGATATTCAACTAGGCAATCCCAGCGAGGACTGTGCAGGCACAGACCATGTGGGAACCTCCAGTAATCTGAATTTTTTAAACAAATTCAGTTATTTAGATGAATTAATTGATTAGATTAATCATCAAACAACAAATGTCCATCAGATATTTAACTAGGCAATCCCAGCGAGGACTGTGCAGGCACAGACCGTGTGGGAACCTCCAGTAATCTGAATCTAATTATATATTCTTAATCAAATTAAGAATTAATAATATTAGTTTAATTATCAAACAACAATATAACTAGGTAAATTAGGCGAGTGCTGTGGGAAACCGGCAGCACGCGGCCAACACCCAGTGTGTGGAGGAACCCCTTTAACAACAATACATGAGAGTGTTTGTAGCTAGGGATCCTCAAGACAAACAAAGAGAAATGGTGATAATTTTGACAACCACAGCCTTGAGAGGACAACAATTTGCGCTCTCGGCAATAGCCACAGGCAGGATGTCAACACCACGACACATATAGTGTCTTAACAACTCTTTGGACCTGCAATACAGAACTGATGTACAGATTCTAGGAGCTACACTTACCTACGATACTCACGTCAGGTAGCGAGAAGAAAAAAGAGGCCGGGTGTGGGCTGTCACGTGCTTATATAGCCTACCGGGACGCACGGTCAGCCTACACGTCACATGACTTTGTTTATATTAAGACTCGACCTACGCGGAGCGCGAGAGGTATATTCACTATTGTTTACTGCCTACTGGCAGTCAGTAAGGAATGAAACATAACCAACACACCAACATAGAATCTATAGCTTGGTAGACTACAGATAACCAACACACCAACATAGAATCTACAGCTTGGTAGACTACAGATAACCAACACACCAACATAGAATCTACAGCTTGGTAGACTGCAGATAACCAACACACCAACATATAATCTACAGCTTGGTAGACTGCAGATAACCAACACACCAACATATAATCTACAGCTTGGTAGACTACAGATAACCAACACACCAACATAGAATCTACAGCTTGGTAGACTGCAGATAACCAACACACCAACATAGAATCTACAGCTTGGTAGACTACAGATAACCAACACACCAACATAGAATCTACAGCTTGGTAGACTACAGATAACCAACACACCAACATAGAATCTACAGCTTGGTAGACTGCAGATAACCAACACACCAACATAGAATCTACAGCTTGGTAGACTGCAGATAACCAACACACCAACATAGAATCTACAGATTGGTAGACTGCAGATAACCAACACACCAACATAGAATCTACAGCTTGGTAGACTGCAGGTAACCAACACACCAACATAGAATCTACAGCTTGGTGTAGACTGCAGATAACCAACACACCAACATAGAATCTACAGCTTGGTAGACTACAGATAACCAACACACCAACATAGAATCTACAGCTTGGTAGACTACAGATAACCAACACACCAACATAGAATCTACAGCTTGGTAGACTACAGATAACCAACACACCAACATAGAATCTACAGCTTGGTAGACTACAGATAACCAACACACCAACATAGAATCTACAGCTTGGTAGACTACAGATAACCAACATAGGCAACGCAAAATGTATGTATGCTTATAAAAGAGATACATATATCGGCTACTACCATCGGTTAAAGCGCAAATAACATGCATTTTAAAACTGCTTTTAATATTTAATATCATATTGTCTATGTCCCTCAAAGTTATTTCTAATGGTTTGAGCCTCAATCACCACTCTGATAGAACCAGTCCTTGTCATTTATTTCTGGACTTTGAAAGCAGTTTTAGCTGCAGTACCACAATGTCCTGAGGTGGTGGGGGTGCTGATATGCAGATTATTTAATATTTGAGTCATTATAATACTGATGCTAGATAAAACCAGGCTTGTTTCCATTCCATGCCAGCTTGGAAAATCAACAATGGTGGACATTGTAAAAAAGGGGAAATGCAAATTTGGAACTGAAGACTGAAGAAGAGGAGGAATTATACAAAGTAGGGTGACATTGATGACATCACGATGAGACCAAAATCAGTTGAGCTGTTCCTGAGAGCAATTTCCATTAAAGCACCCATATGATATGAAAGCCTGATTGTTCAAAATTGGTTATTTGTGGGGATAGAAAACACATATGGGAGCCCCAAAAACACAAAAGAAATGGAAAAAGTTTAATTTTATGTTATAGGTCCTTTAATGTCAATTTTATTGACCCATAACGGCAAATATCGGCCCATACCGAAGCTAAGCTAACTGTAAACCTCTCCTATCGTGTCCTCAGATGGCCTCAGCGAACGCCACGTACGGCCAGAAGGAGGCGTCGGAGCAGAACTTCGACTACATGTTTAAGATCCTGATCATCGGGAACAGCAGCGTGGGGAAGACCAGCTTCCTGTTCCGGTACGCGGACGACTCCTTCACGCCGGCCTTCGTCAGCACGGTGGGCATCGACTTCAAGGTCAAGACCATCTACCGTAACGACAAGAGGATCAAGCTACAGATCTGGGTGAGAGACTAGAGGATAGAACTACAGATCTGGGTGAGAGACTAGAGGATAGAACTACAGATCTGGGTGAGAGACTAGAGGATAGAACTACAGATCTGGGTGAGAGACTAGAGGATAGAACTACAGATCTGGGTGAGAGACTAGAGGATAGAACTACAGATCTGGGTGAGAGACTAGAGGATAGAACTACAGATCTGGGTGAGAGACTAGAGGATAGAACTACAGATCTGGGTGAGAGACTAGAGGATAGAACTACAGATCTGGGTGAGAGACTAGAGGATAGAACTACAGATCTGGGTGAGAGACTAGAGGATAGAACTACAGATCTGGGTGAGAGACTAGAGGATAGAACTACAGATCTGGGTGAGAGGCTAGAGGATAGAACTACAGATCTGGGTGAGAGACTAGAGGATAGAACTACAGATCTGGGTGAGGGACTAGAGGATAGAACTACAGATCTGGGTGAGAGACTAGAGGATAGAACTACAGATCTGGGTGAGAGACTAGAGGATAGAACTACAGATCTGGGTGAGAGACTAGAGGATAGAACTACAGATCTGGGTGAGAGACTAGAGGATAGAACTACAGATCTGGGTGAGAGACTAGAGGATAGAACTACAGATCTGGGTGAGAGACTATAGAGGATAGAACTACAGGTCTGGGTGAGAGACTATAGAACTACAGATCTGGGTGAGAGACTAGAGGATAGAACTACAGATCTGGGTGAGAGACTAGAGGATAGAACTACAGATCTGGGTGAGAGACTAGAGGATAGAACTACAGATCTGGGTGAGAGACTATAGAGGATAGAAGTACAGATCTGGGTGAGAGACTATAGAGGATAGAACTACAGATCTGGGTGAGAGACTAGAGGATAGAACTACAGATCTGGGTGAGAGACTATAGAGGATAGAACTACAGATCTGGGTGAGAGACTATAGAGGATAGAACTACAGATCTGGGTGAGAGACTAGAGGATAGAACTACAGATCTGGGTGAGAGACTAGAGGATAGAACTACAGATCTGGGTGAGAGACTAGAGGATAGAACTACAGATCTGGGTGAGAGACTAGAGGATAGAACTACAGATCTGGGTTAGAGACTAGAGGATAGAACTACAGATCTGGGTGAGAGACTAGAGGATAGAACTACAGATCTGGGTGAGAGACTAGAGGATAGAACTACAGATCTGGGTGAGAGACTAGAGGATAGAACTACATATCTGGGTGAGAGACTAGAGGATAGAACTACAGATCTGGGTGAGAGACTAGAGGATAGAACTACAGATCTGGGTGAGAGACTAGAGGATAGAACTACAGATCTGGGTGAGAGACTAGAGGATAGAACTACAGATCTGGGTGAGAGACTATAGAGGATAGAACTACAGATCTGGGTGAGAGACTAGAGGATAGAACTACAGATCTGGGTGAGAGACTAGAGGATAGAACTACAGATCTGGGTGAGAGACTAGAGGATAGAACTACATATCTGGGTGAGAGACTATAGAGGATAGAACTACAGATCTGGGTGAGAGACTAGAGGATAGAACTACAGATCTGGGTGAGAGACTAGAGGATAGAACTACAGATCTGGGTGAGAGACTATAGAGGATAGAACTACAGATCTGGGTGAGAGACTAGAGGATAGAACTACAGATCTGGGTGAGAGACTAGAGGATAGAACTACAGATCTGGGTGAGAGACTAGAGGATAGAACTACAGATCTGGGTGAGAGACTATAGAGGATAGAACTACAGATCTGGGTGAGAGACTAGAGGATAGAACTACAGATCTGGGTGAGAGACTATAGAGGATAGAACTACAGATCTGTGTGAGAGACTATAGAGGATAGAACTACAGATCTGGGTGAGAGACTATAGAGGATAGAACTACAGATCTGGGTGAGAGACTAGAGGATAGAACTACAGATCTGGGTGAGAGACTAGAGGATAGAACTACAGATCTGGGTGAGAGACTAGAGGATATAACTACAGATCTGGGTGAGAGACTAGAGGATAGAACTACAGATCTGGGTGAGAGACTAGAGGATAGAACTACAGGTCTGGGTGAGAGACTAGAGGATAGAACTACAGATCTGGGTGAGAGACTATAGAGGATAGAACTACAGATCTGGGTGAGAGACTAGAGGATAGAACTACAGATCTGGGTGAGAGACTAGAGGATAGAACTACAGATCTGGGTGAGAGACTAGAGGATAGAACTACAGGTCTGTGTGAGAGACTAGAGGATAGAACTACAGATCTGGGTGAGAGACTAGAGGATAGAACTGCAGATCTGGGTGAGAGACTAGAGGATAGAACTACAGATCTGGGTGAGAGACTAGAGGATAGAACTACAGATCTGGGTGAGAGACTAGAGGATAGAACTACAGATCTGGGTGAGAGACTAGAGGATAGAGGATAGAACTACAGGTCTGGGTGAGAGACTAGAGGATAGAACTACAGGTCTGGGTGAGAGACTATAGAACTACAGATCTGGGTGAGAGACTAGAGGATAGAACTACAGGTCTGGGTGAGAGACTATAGAGGATAGAACTACAGGTCTGGGTGAGAGACTATAGAGGATAGAACTACAGATCTGGGTGAGAGACTATAGAATTACAGATCTGGGTGAGAGACTAGAGGATAGAACTACAGATCTGGGTGAGAGACTAGAGGATAGAACTACAGATCTGGGTGAGAGACTAGAGGATAGAACTACAGATCTGGGTGAGAGACTAGAGGATAGAACTACAGATCTGGGTGAGAGACTAGAGGATAGAACTACAGATCTGGGTGAGAGACTAGAGGATAGAACTACAGATCTGGGTGAGAGACTAGAGGATAGAACTACAGATCTGTGTGAGAGACTAGAGGATAGAACTACAGATCTGGGTGAGAGACTAGAGGATAGAACTACAGATCTGGGTGAGAGACTAGAGGATAGAACTACAGATCTGGGTGAGAGACTAGAGGATAGAACTACAGATCTGGGTGAGAGACTAGAGGATAGAACTACAGATCTGGGTGAGAGACTATAGAGGATAGAACTACAGATCTGGGTGAGAGACTAGAGAATAGAACTACAGATCTGGGTGAGAGACTAGAGGATAGAACTACAGATCTGGGTGAGAGACTAGAGGATAGAACTAATACCAAGGCACGTGCAGAGAATGTCAGGGCATTTTTGGCAAAAGAAAAAAGAAAATATTACAGTACATTTCAAGTACAACTCAATACACAATAGCTGATCTACAAGCTCACAACGCGTCGTGCTGTGACGCGTTGACAGGTTGGCTTGTGGTGGGCATTTTTATCTAAATGCTTTTTTATCTAAATGCATTTTTTGGTGGGCATTTTTTATCTAAATGCATTTTTTGTCACGGACATACAACATTAGTGGACAGTAACTATTACCGGAAACTCACACAGAGCTAGACCATAGAGTGACCATAACAGGTCTGTAACTCTGAGAGGGTACAACTGGAACCAAATGGACCCTTCACGGGTCCATTTGGTTCCAGTTGTACCCTCTCAGAGTTAAGGGGGTCCTCGCCAATGAAACAATTGATAACCACTAGTACTAGTTGGACTAATATTCCATACATAGTGTCGTCATAAATAAATAACTGTCATACATATTGTGAAGAAAACCTGGAGACTGACATTCAGTAATTGGGTGTTGTGATTAAAATATGAACATTGTAATGGTGTCCAAAACAATACAATCTAAATGGTTGCACGGTGTAGGGACATGTTGGTGCCCCCTGGTGGTCAGAGAGCTGTGGTTCACACGCTGTAGGCCGAGGGGCCAATGCTACTGCAAGTGGGCCCTCAAATAATGGGCCCTCAAATAATGGGCCCTCAAATAATGGGCCCTCAAATAATGGCCAAAAACTTGACTGCGGCCATATGTACAGCTGGGTGTGGTTTTTGTCGACTAAAACTGAAAAATGTTCGTCGACTGCCTTTTTTCACTGACGAAAACTACATGGAAACTACAGTAAATGGAAAGCTATGACGACTAAAACTAAGACTAAAACTAAGCTATGACGACTAAAACTAAGACTAAAACTAAGCTATGACGACTAAAACTAAGACTAAATATGTTGACAATCTCGTCAACAAATAAAAACTAGACTAAAATGTTAGAAAGGGACGAGTGGACAAGAGATGCAGATTACACTTGGTTGCATGCTGAAAATAGCCGATCTAGCTCACAGCGCGTTGTGAGCTAGATCGGCTATTTTCAGCAAGTGACGACGGCATGATTACGACGGCATCAAGGCCCGCCAAAATACATTTTGTCGACTGAAACTAGACTTAACACTAAGACATTCCAGGTGACTAAAATGTGACTAAAACTAAATGAAACTATTCAAGAGACTAAAACTAAAATCAAAATTTGCTGCCAAAAACAACACTGGGTTTAGTTAGAGGTGCCGTCTGAAAGCCAGAGGTCCCCGGGTGGATTCCACGCCCTCTGCAATGTGTCAAAGTGTCCTTGAGCAAGACAATTAACCCCTACCTTCCATCCTGGTGGAATGTTAACCACACACACTGCAGCAGAGATATGCAGATCCCTGTGTGTGTGTGTGTGTGTGTGTGTGTGTGTGTGTGTGTGTGTGTGTGTGCGTGTGTGTGTGTGTGCGTGTGTGCGTGCGCGTGCGCGCGTGCGTGCGTGCGTGCGTGCGTGCGTGCGTGCGTGCGTGCGTGCGTGCGTGAGAGAGAGCTCTGTTGTCAGCCTTTCTCAGGCCTGCCTCTGGTGAGGAACAGAACCGGCCAATCACAGCGCAGGGAGGCCGATGACTCGACATCTCCCCCCTCCCCCATTACTACTACTATCACATGCATACACACACACACACACACACACACACACACACACACACACACACACACACACACACACACACACACACACACACACACACACACACACACACACACACACACACACACACACGTGCTGTTCCCTTCCCCCACCTCTGTGACTGTATACATGATGCTAGACTAATACTGTAGTCTGTACTGTAGTCAAAGCATGTATTAAATGTGAGTGATGTTTTATTGATTAAACAACCATATTATCCTATGGTGGTCTATGGTGGTAAGCTCACCTCATCCACTGTCCTCCTGCTGTCAGTCACTGCAGCTTGGTATGCATCACCAACACCACCTCTTACCCTGGGGATCAGATTCTAAAAATGTCTTCTACATCCTGACAGTTTTCTGAAAAAGCGAATCGTTCTTCGATTTTTCAAAAATAGAAGATCTGCAAGCTCATAGCGCGCCACTCGGTGGCGCGCTATGAGCTTGTAGATCTGCTATTTTTCAATAGCTAAAGCATAACATAATGCTAACACCAAAAGGGGTTCCCGCCCAAAATGGGTTACGGTAATATACAGGTGTGATGGTACAATTCTGGAGTTTACCGGAGTTTACCGGAGTTTGTTGGAAACAGGAGTTTCCTGTAATATACACATCCGTATTCCAGGCCTACTGGTAACTAAACATAGTATACAGTGTCTAGACAGGATAAATACAAATTGTACTGTTTGGGATTCCAAAATAACATTATATTAAACAAAATTTACAAAAATCAGGATTTCAATTAAAATATAGCAAACATAGCAGATCTACAAGCTCAAAACGTGTTGCACTGCGATGCATTTTGAGCTTGTAGATCTGCTCTTTTGCTATGACAGTATGCAAGGTGGCCCTCTGGAGTGAGTGTGGAACTATAGCGGCCCTCTGGAGTGAGTGTGGAACTATAGAGGCCCTCTGGAGTGAGTGTGGAACTATAGTGGCCCTCTGGAGTGAGTGTGGAACTATAGTGGCCCTCTGGAGTGAGTGTGGAACTATACCGGCCCTCTGGAGTGAGTGTGGAACTATAGCGGCCCTCTGGAGTGAGTGTGGAACTATAGTGGCCCTCTGGAGTGAGTGTGGAACTATAGTGGCCCTCTGGAGTGAGTGTGGGACTATAGCGGCCCTCTGGAGTGAGTGTGGAACTATAGTGGCCCTCTGGAGTGAGTGTGGAACTATAGTGGCCCTCTGGAGTGAGTGTGGAACTATAGTGGCCCTCTGGAGTGAGTGTGGGACTATAGTGGCCCTCTGGAGTGAGTGTGGGACTATAGTGGCCCTCTGGAGTGAGTGTGGGACTATAGTGGCCCTCTGGAGTGAGTGTGGAACTATAGTGGCCCTCTGGAGTGAGTGTGGAACTATAGAGGCCCTCTGGAGTGAGTGTGGAACTATAGTGGCCCTCTGGAATGAGTGTGGAACTATAGTGGCCCTCTGGAGTGAGTGTGGAACTATACTGGCCCCTCTGGAGTGAGTGTGGAACTATAGTGGCCCTCTGGAGTGAGTGTGGAACTATAGTGGCCCTCTGGAGTGAGTGTGGAACTATAGTGGCCCTCTGGAGTGAGTGTGGAACTATAGTGGCCCTCTGGAGTGAGTGTGGAACTATAGTGGCTCTCTGGAGTGAGTGTGGAACTATAGTGGCCCTCTGGAGTGAGGTGTGGAACTATAGTGGCCCTCTGGAGTGAGTGTGGAACTATAGTGGCCCTCTGGAGTGAGTGAGGAACTATAGTGGCCCTCTGGAGTGAGTGTTGAACTATAGTGGCCCTCTGGAGTGAGTGTGGAACTATAGTGGCCCTCTGGAGTGAGTGTGGAACTATAGTGGCCCTCTGGAGTGAGTGAGGAACTATAGTGGCCCTCTGGAGTGAGTGAGGAACTATAGTGGCCCTCTGGAGTGAGTGAGGAACTATAGTGGCCCTCTGGAGTGAGTGAGGAACTATAGTGGCCCTCTGGAGTGAGTGAGGAACTATAGTCTCCATACAGTGTCGTGTCAGGACAGGACAGGACAGGACAGGACAGGACAGGACAGGACAGGACAGGACAGGACAGGACAGGACAGGACAGGACAGGACAGGACAGGACAGGACAGGACAGGACAGGACAGGACAACCTGTGGGTCTCATGTAATTAGATCACTGGCTTTGAGACGTAACTGAAGACAGACTATATGTAACACATGGAGCACAGGAAGTGACGTGAGCTGGTATAATTACTGTGGTCCAGACAGACAGACAGACAGACAGACAGACAGACAGACAGACAGACAGACAGACAGACAGACAGACAGACAGACAGACAGACAGACAGACAGACAGACAGACAGACAGACAGACAGACAGACAGACAGACAGACAGACAGACAGACAGACAGACAGACAGACAGGATGAAGCTCAGGTGACTGCAGGAGTCTTATCAGAAAAGAGACAGGGAATGTCTGAGGCCACCTGGTGGCTGAGTGGAGAACAGCAAGAGTCACATAATGTCTCCTGTGTCTTTTTTTATTTTTTATTTGGATCTCTTTTAGCCTTTCGGCTAATCTTCCAAGAGTATCCAGTCAGGAATTAATTAAAACATTACAGAATACATTGCATTACAAAATACATTGCATTTCAAAAATACATTACAAAATACATTACAGAATTCCATCCCCATTCTGTGTCTTCTGTGTGTCGCACGGCTCGCAATGCATTTTCAATGGGAGTCACGTACGTGGTTAGGATGAGACTAGCCTCGGAAACCCAGACGTTTTTATTTCCAGGGAGAGAAAATAAAGTCTGTGTCCGAGTCCACTTCAATTCGGCATAGAGTAGCGCAAACGCCGCTCACTCTCTGCTGATTTCTGATCATCTGCACCTTAAATTGACGCACACCCGTACACACACACCCACTCCTCTCTCTCTCTGTCGCTCTAATAAATGAGTCTCATGTCGCGCAGCTGCATCTGGTTTCTCCCGGCGGATCCTGCCGGGAGCTGCCTATGCCATAGAAAGCATAGGTGGACCCCAGGCTAGGGCGAGACAAGCTCGCTCCATGGCTGTCTTCTGCCCTCCTCTGCGTTCCTTGCTTCACGTTTGCAAGGCCCTTAACATTGTCTCTTAAGGCTAAAAGTAGCCTCATAACTCATAACTGGCATATTTAGGAGTAAATATTAAAAGGAATAATGGGCCTGTCACTTCTCTTTCTCCTCAAGGAAGTCATCAATATTCTCCTTGAAAAGTGACCACTCTCCCTGATGACCTCACAACATGTGTCCTCTCTGAGACAATTTACACACACGTGTCCTCTGAGACACACTGTCCCTGGTGACTGGACACACGCGCGCGCGCACGCATGCACGCACGCACACACGCACGCACACAGGTCTATCCTCTGAGACAGACCAGTGTGTGAAGCACTTCAATCATGATCACCACTCAGATGTTGACCTGAATTCATTACTTTTTATGAGCAGCTGTTCCATTCTCTCTCTCTCTCTCTCTCTCTCTCTCTCTCTCTCTCTCTCTCTCTCTCTCTCTCTCTCTCCCTCTCCCTCTCCCTCGCCCTCGCCCTCGCCCTCGCCCTCGCCCTCTCTCTCTCTCTCTCTCTCTCTCTCTCTCTCTCTCTCTCTCTCTCTCTCTCCCCAATCTGTGAATGCTATATATATAGAGTCTGGAAGCCTCCCGAAATCCACGCAAGGAAGCTGGCATTTCCGTTGACGAAAATATATTTTAAAATATCTTTACATTTATTTATTTTTATTTTCATTTCTGCTGTTTGTGGACATGTGGAGCGTTTTTAGTGAAGGTACGGAAGCTTCCCTGATCTGAGCACATGAGCGGGAGGGTTTGTAGGGTTCGATCAGACGTGCACGATATGGGGGAGCCGTACTTTGGTTGCTTTGAATGCCAGCATCAGAGTTTTGTATTCTCTGTGTGGGAACACGACTTCACAGTTAACCCATTCTGGACGGGAACCCCTTTTGGTGTTGTAAGCATTGTGTTATACTTTAGCTATTGAAAAATAGCAGATCTACAAGCTCATAGCGCGGCACCGAGTGGCGCGCTATGAGCAACATATTTTCAGATGGGGGTCGGCGGCAGCGGGAAGGGGGGGGGGGGGGGCGGGGGGGGGGAGGAGGGTCACTGGAACAACATATTTCCAGATGGGGGGGGGGGGGTCCCTGGAACAACATATTTCCAGATGGGGGGGGGGGGGGGGAGGAGGGTCCCTGGAACAACATATTTCCAGATGGGGGGGGGGGGGAGGAGGGTCCCTGGAACAACATATTTCCAGATGGGGGGGGGGGGGGGGTCCCTGGAACAACATATTTCCAGATGGGGGGGGGGGGGGTCCCTGGAACAACATATTTCCAGATGGGGGGGGGGGAGGAGGGTCCCTGGAACAACATATTTCCAGATGGGGGGGGGGGGGTCCCTGGAACAGGGTTGGGTGTGACTATGGATCACCGTACATAACAGGGTTGGGTGTGACTATGGGTCACCGTACATAACAGGGTTGGGTGTGACTATGGATCACCGTACATAACAGGGTTGGGTGTGACTATGGGTCACCGTACATAACAGGGTTGGGTGTGACTATGGGTCACCGTACATAACAGGGTTGGGTGTGACTATGGGGTACATAACAGGGTTGGGTGTGACTATGGGTCACCGTACATAACAGGGTTGGGTGTGACGATATGGGTCACCGTACATAACAGGGTTGGGTGTGACTATGGGTCACCGTACATAACAGGGTTGGGTGTGACGATATGGGTCACCGTACATAACAGGGTTGGGTGTGACTATGGGTCACCGTACATAACAGGGTTGGGTGTGACTATGGGTCAGCGTACATAACAGGGTTGGGTGTGACTATGGGTCAGCGTACAGGGTTGGGTGTGACTATGGGTCAGCGTACAGGGTTGGGTGTGACTATGGGTCAGCGTACAGGGTTGGGTGTGACCATATGGGTCAGCGTACAGGGTTGGGTGTGACCATATGGGTCAGCGTACAGGGTTGGGTGTGACTATGGGTCAGCGTACAGGGTTGGGTGTGACTATGGGTCAGCGTACAGGGTTGGGTGTGACTATGGGTCAGCGTACAGGGTTGGGTGTGACGGTATGGGTCAGCGTACAGGGTTGGGTGTGACTATGGGTCAGCGTACATAACAGGGTTGGGTGTGACTATGGGTCAGCGTACATAACAGGGTTGGGTGTGACTATGGGTCAGCGTACAGGGTTGGGTGTGACTATGGGTCAGCGTACAGTGTTGGGTGTGACTATGGGTCAGCGTACAGGGTTGGGTGTGACCATATGGGTCAGCGTACAGGGTTGGGTGTGACTATGGGTCAGCGTACAGGGTTGGGTGTGACTATGGGTCAGCGTACATAACAGGGTTGGGTGTGACTATGGGTCAGCGTACAGGGTTGGGTGTGACTATGGGTCAGCGTACAGGGTTGGGTGTGACTATGGGTCACCGTACATAACAGGGTTGGGTGTGACTATGGGTCAGCGTACATAACAGGGTTGGGTGTGACTATGGGTCAGCGTACAGGGTTGGGTGTGACTATGGGTCAGCGTACAGGGTTGGGTGTGACCATATGGGTCAGCGTACAGGGTTGGGTGTGACCATATGGGTCAGCGTACAGGGTTGGGTGTGACTATGGGTCAGCGTACAGGGTTGGGTGTGACTATGGGTCAGAGTACAGGGTTGGGTGTGACTATGGGTCAGCGTACAGGGTTGGGTGTGACTATGGGTCAGCGTACAGGGTTGGGTGTGACTATGGGTCAGCGTACAGGGTTGGGTGTGACTATGGGTCAGCGTACAGGGTTGGGTGTGACTATGGGTCAGCGTACAGGGTTGGGTGTGACTATGGGTCAGCGTACATAACAGGGTTGGGTGTGACTATGGGTCAGCGTACAGGGTTGGGTGTGACTATGGGTCAGCGTACAGGGTTGGGTGTGACCATATGGGTCAGCGTACAGGGTTGGGTGTGACTATGGGTCAGCGTACAGGGTTGGGTGTGACTATGGGTCAGCGTACAGGGTTGGGTGTGACCATATGGGTCAGCGTACAGGGTTGGGTGTGACTATGGGTCAGCGTACAGGGTTGGGTGTGACTATGGGTCAGCGTACAGGGTTGGGTGTGACCATATGGGTCAGCGTACAGGGTTGGGTGTGACTATGGGTCAGCGTACAGGGTTGGGTGTGACTATGGGTCAGCGTACAGGGTTGGGTGTGACTATGGGTCAGCGTACAGGGTTGGGTGTGACTATGGGTCAGAGTACATAACAGGGTTGGGTGTGACCATATGGGTCACCGTACATAACAGGGTTGGGTGTGACTATGGGTCACCGTACATAACAGGGTTGGGTGTGACTATGGGTCAGCGTACATAACAGGGTTGGGTGTGACTATGGGTCACCGTACATAACAGGGTTGGGTGTGACTATGGGTCAGCGTACATAACAGGGTTGGGTGTGACTATGGGTCAGCGTACATAACAGGGTTGGGTGTGACTATGGGTCAGCGTACAGGGTTGGGTGTGACCATATGGGTCAGCGTACAGGGTTGGGTGTGACTATGGGTCACCATACAGGGTTGGGTGTGACCATATGGGTCACCGTACATAACAGGGTTGGGTGTGACTATGGGTCACCATACAGGGTTGGGTGTGACCATATGGGTCACCGTACATAACAGGGTTGGGTGTGACTATGGGTCACCGTACATAACAGGGTTGGGTGTGACTATGGGTCAGCGTACATAACAGGGTTGGGTGTGACTATGGGTCACCGTACATAACAGGGTTGGGTGTGACTATGGGTCAGCGTACATAACAGGGTTGGGTGTGACTATGGGTCAGCGTACAGGGTTGGGTGTGACTATGGGTCAGGGTACAGGGTTGGGTGTGACTATGGGTCACCATACAGGGTTGGGTGTGACTATGGGTCAGCGTACATAACAGGGTTGGGTGTGACTATGGGTCAGCGTACAGGGTTGGGTGTGACTATGGGTCAGCGTACATAACAGGGTTGGGTGTGACTATGGGTCAGCGTACAGGGTTGGGTGTGACTATGGGTCAGCGTACAGGGTTGGGTGTGACTATGGGTCAGCGTACAGGGTTGGGTGTGACTATGGGTCAGCGTACAGGGTTGGGTGTGACTATGGGTCAGCGTACAGGGTTGGGTGTGACTATGGGTCAGCGTACAGGGTTGGGTGTGACCATATGGGTCAGCGTACAGGGTTGGGTGTGACCATATGGGTCAGGGTACAGGGTTGGGTGTGACTATGGGTCAGCGTACAGGGTTGGGTGTGACTATGGGTCAGCGTACAGGGTTGGGTGTGACTATGGGTCAGCGTACAGGGTTGGGTGTGACTATGGGTCAGCGTACAGGGTTGGGTGTGACTATGGGTCAGCGTACAGGGTTGGGTGTGACTATGGGTCAGCGTACAGGGTTGGGTGTGACCATATGGGTCAGCGTACAGGGTTGGGTGTGACTATGGGTCAGCGTACAGGGTTGGGTGTGACTATGGGTCAGCGTACAGGGTTGGGTGTGACTATGGGTCAGAGTACAGGGTTGGGTGTGACTATGGGTCAGCGTACAGGGTTGGGTGTGACTATGGGTCAGAGTACAGGGTTGGGTGTGACTATGGGTCAGCGTACAGGGTTGGGTGTGACCATATGGGTCAGCGTACAGGGTTGGGTGTGACTATGGGTCAGCGTACAGGGTTGGGTGTGACTATGGGTCAGCGTACAGGGTTGGGTGTGACTATGGGTCAGCGTACAGGGTTGGGTGTGACTATGGGTCAGCGTACAGGGTTGGGTGTGACTATGGGTCAGCGTACAGGGTTGGGTGTGACCATATGGGTCAGCGTACAGGGTTGGGTGTGACTATGGGTCAGCGTACAGGGTTGGGTGTGACTATGGGTCACCATACAGGGTTGGGTGTGACTATGGGTCAGAGTACAGGGTTGGGTGTGACTATGGGTCACCATACAGGGTTGGGTGTGACTATGGGTCAGCGTACAGGGTTGGGTGTGACGGTATGGGTCACCATACAGGGTTGGGTGTGACTATGGGTCAGAGTACAGGGTTGGGTGTGACTATGGGTCAGCGTACAGGGTTGGGTGTGACTATGGGTCAGCGTACAGGGTTGGGTGTGACTATGGGTCAGAGTACAGGGTTGGGTGTGACTATGGGTCAGCGTACAGGGTTGGGTGTGACGGTATGGGTCAGAGTACATAACAGGGTTGGGTGTGACGGTATGGGTCAGCGTACAGGGTTGGGTGTGACTATGGGTCAGCATACAGGGTTGGGTGTGACTATGGGTCAGCGTACAGGGTTGGGTGTGACTATGGGTCAGCATACAGGGTTGGGTGTGACTATGGGTCAGCGTACAGGGTTGGGTGTGACTATGGGTCAGAGTACAGGGTTGGGTGTGACTATGGGTCAGCGTACAGGGTTGGGTGTGACTATGGGTCAGAGTACAGGGTTGGGTGTGACTATGGGTCAGCGTACAGGGTTGGGTGTGACGGTATGGGTCACCATACAGGGTTGGGTGTGACTATGGGTCAGAGTACAGGGTTGGGTGTGACTATGGGTCAGCGTACAGGGTTGGGTGTGACGGTATGGGTCAGAGTACATAACAGGGTTGGGTGTGACGGTATGGGTCAGCGTACAGGGTTGGGTGTGACCATATGGGTCAGCGTACAGGGTTGGGTGTGACTATGGGTCAGCGTACAGGGTTGGGTGTGACGGTATGGGTCAGCGTACAGGGTTGGGTGTGACCATATGGGTCACCATACAGGGTTGGGTGTGACTATGGGTCAGCGTACAGGGTTGGGTGTGACTATGGGTCAGCGTACAGGGTTGGGTGTGACTATGGGTCAGCGTACAGGGTTGGGTGTGACGATATGGGTCAGCGTACAGGGTTGGGTGTGACTATGGGTCAGCGTACAGGGTTGGGTGTGACTATGGGTCAGCGTACAGGGTTGGGTGTGACTATGGGTCAGCGTACAGGGTTGGGTGTGACTATGGGTCAGCGTACAGGGTTGGGTGTGACTATGGGTCAGCGTACAGGGTTGGGTGTGACGGTATGGGTCAGAGTACATAACAGGGTTGGGTGTCATTCATCAGGAAGGTTTTCATTCCCTGAGCATTCATTAGACCTCTGAGGATGTAACTGGACCTCCCCTCAGTCAGAGAGAGAGAGAGAGAGAGAGAGAGAGAGAGAGAGAGATGGTTGTCAGGGTAACAGTAATGCGTTAGTGATGGACGGGCATCTGTTGCTGTGTGTGTGTGTGTGTGTGTGTGTGTGTGTGTGTGTGTGTGTGTGTGTGTGTGTGTGTGTGTGTGTGTGTGTGTGTGTGTGCATGCGCACCCATGTGCATGTGTGTGTTTGTTGGTCAGTTTTTTGGGGAAGGCAGCCTGCTTGTGCAATGAAGGAGAAGGCCATTTTTTTTGGTTTCACATCTCATCCCAGAGGCGCCACCTTGTGGCCAGGGGAGGTATTGCACCTATGAGGTTTCAGGCATTGTGACTTATAGTGAATGTCAGTTCTTTTCCACCGGTTGGTTCCCAGTGGGAACCGGTTCAGTTCTTTTCCACCGGTTGGTTCCCAATGGGAACCGGTTCAGTTATTTTCCACCGGTTGGTCCCCAGCGGGAACCGGTTCAGTTCTTTTCCACTGGTTGGTTCCCAGCGGGAACCGGTTCAGTTCTTTTTGGTTCTTAGTCCATGAGCCAGAGCTCCGAAATTGGTGGGAAAAACTAGACCTATATTTAATTGTTTATAGGATCAATACAAGTAAATTAATACATGATAACCCTTCCACAGTAGTAGCTTTTTCATATTTTAGATTTTGCATATTTTCCTACATAATGCCTCATTTGCAAAAAAAATTGTAATAGAATAAATCCTGGTCTTCGTGTAAGTTCTCAACTGGGGAAGTTTCATGGTGATAACAATCTAATATAGGTATGGTTTTGCTCCACTCAATTCATAATTAACGGTCCAATTTTTGGAGCTCTGGCTCATGGACTAAAACTGTGGTCTGAGGAGTGTTACAGAACCATCACCACAGCTGTGTGTGTGTATTAACAACATGTTTATGTGTGTTAACAGGACACGGCGGGTCAGGAGCGCTACAGGACCATCACCACAGCGTACTACAGAGGAGCCATGGGCTTCATCCTCATGTATGACATCACCAACGAGGAGTCTTTCAACGCCGTGCAGGACTGGTACGGGATTGGTCCTCATAAGTTAACCTTTCACTAATAAACACACACACGTGCAGGTGGTTATAGGTGCAAGTGTGATTGTCTGATAGGAAAGTCTCAGTCAAGGATGAAAGGGAATGTTGTATGGTTTAGAGACAGACAGCTATGTTGTATGGTTTAGAGACAGACAGCTATGTTGTATGGTTTAGAGACAGACAGCTATGTTGTATGGTTTAGAGACAGACAGCTATGTTGTATGGTTTAAAGACAGACACCTATGTTGTATGGTTTAGAGACAGACAGCTATATTGTATGGTTTAGAGACAGACAGCTATGTTGTATGGTTTAGAGACAGACTATGTTGTATGGTTTAGAGACAGACAGCTATGTTGTATGGCTTAGAGACAGACGGCTATGTTGTATGGTTTAGAGACAGACAGCTATGTTGTATGGTTTAGAGACAGACAGCTATGTTGTATGGTTTAGAGACAGACAGCTATGTTGTATGGTTTAGAGACAGACAGCTATGTTGTATGGTTTAGAGACAGACAGCTATGTTGTATGGTTTAGAGACAGACAGCTATGTTGTATGGTTTAGAGACAGACAGCTATGTTGTATGGTTTAGAGACAGACTATGTTGTATGGTTTAGAGACAGACTATGTTGTATGGATTAGAGACAGACAGCTATGTTGTATGGTTTAGAGACAGACAGCTATGTTGTATGGTTTAGAGACAGACAGCTATGTTTTATGGTTTAGAGACAGACAGCTATGTTGTATGGTTTAGAGACAGACAGCTATGTTGTATGGTTTAGAGACAGACTATGTTGTATGGTTTAGAGACAGACAGCTATGTTGTATGGTTTAGAGACAGACATCTATGTTGTATGGTTTAGAGACAGACAGCTATGTTGTATGGTTTAGAGACAGACAGCTATGTTTTATGGTTTAGAGACAGACAGCTATGTTGTATGGTTTAGAGACAGACTATGTTGTATGGTTTAGAGACAGACAGCTATGTTGTATGGTTTAGAGACAGACAGCTATGTTGTATGGTTTAGAGACAGACAGACAGACAGCTTGTTGTATGGTTTAGAGACAGACAGACAGACAGCTTGTTGTATGGTTTAGAGACAGACAGACAGACAGCTTGTTGTATGGTTTAGAGACAGACAGACAGACAGACAGACAGCTTGTTGTATGGTTTAGAGACAGACAGACAGACAGACAGACAGCTTGTTGTATGGTTTAGAGACAGACAGACAGGTAGCAGAGACTAAAATGTTGAGGTTCTCTCTGGGAGTAACAAGGATAGGATCAGGAACGAGTACATCAGAGGGACAGCAACGCATGGAAGATGTTTTGGAGATAAAGCCAGAGAGGTTTGGACACGTACAGAGGATAGTGAGATGGTTTGGACACGTACAGAGGATAGTGAGATGGTTTGGACACGTACAGAGGAGGATAGTGAGATGGTTTGGACACGTACAGAGGAGGATAGTGAGATGGTTTGGACACGTACAGAGGATAGTGAGATGGTTTGGACACGTACAGAGGATAGTGAGATGGTTTGGACATGTACAGAGGATAGTGAGATGGTTTGGACACGTACAGAGGATAGTGAGATGGTTTGGACACGTACAGAGGATAGTGAGATGGTTTGGACACGTACAGAGGAGGATAGTGAGATGGTTTGGACACGTACAGAGGATAGTGAGATGGT